>NC_073744.1:25332125-25428449 GCF_029784135.1 Toxorhynchites rutilus septentrionalis
CTCTCTCTTTTCCTCTCCTTTTCCTTTTCCTTTTCCTTTTCCTTTTCCTTTTCCTTTTCCTTTTCCTTTTCCTTTTCCTTTTCCTTTTCCTTTTCCTTTTCCTTTTCCTTTTCCTTTTCCTTTTCCTTTTCCTTTTCCTTTTCCTTTTCCTTTTCCTTTTCCTTTTCCTTTTCCTTTTTCTTTTGTTTTTCGAAAAACTAAAATTTTAACACTAATAAATGAGATTCGAATGAGCTAATATTTCGCATAGCGTATCAATTTTCAAAAAACTTAAACATTGACCGCTTTGAGCCACTCTCCGTTAAGTTCGATTGAGCATGTAACATGTACATGTACTATGTACAATGATAGGCAGAAAAGCAGCCCACCTAGGATGTTTAGAAACTTTTCTCAATTTCTAGAATAATTTCTAGACAGGATACTACTACCTTAATTTTATCGAATTCTTTGTTAACTATTCAGTAACAGTTAAGTTTCAAGTAATTATCAAGTTTTGTCATTTTTGTTATGTAATCACTCAAAACTCTTTATGTTATGGCAGTTAGAGCTATGTGGTATTGTTGGCAATCGATTCATTTTATTTCAAAGGCACACAAAAAAAAAAAAAAGGAAACAAGTATAAAAACCCAAATCGCAACAAGTATAAAAAAACAAATCACGCAAAAAAAGCAATAAAAAATATCCTGAAGTTTCAATGACCTGTTGAAGACGTTTGAGCATGCTATCGACCAAGTTCTGGAGGTGCAGAGGGTGGATTTCGTTCCACGCCTACTGGAGAGCTGTGAAATAAGTGTCTTTATTAGTGACTCCTTCTTTCACCACTTTGTTTGTTGTTTGTGAACATGTTTCTCGGCAAATTCCAACCGTCTCAGCTTATTTTTCTCGCTGATGCTCTACAATCTTTCGCTGCGAAGTGCTGAACAACAAAATTTCGGACTTGCATGCTGATTTTCTTTCCACCCATTTTGGTTTTGTTGAAAACTCTTTGTGTAGACAACAACGGTCGACTTTTTTGTGCCAACGTAAACAACACTTTGTTTGCATCGCGTCAATTGAATCGACGAAAGGTTGTAAATAATATCGCACATAATCACTTCATCCAAAAGATAAAATGTCAACGAGTTATATAACTGTCACTTATTGGCCCAAAAAATCGTTTTAATAGCTTAAAAATTGCTTTGAAAGCAAGCTATTGAAATCATAACAATCTAGCTCATTGATGATGATTGGTGATCGCGATATGTTCCCGAACACGGACGCAAAATCTAGGCACCTGGATAAACCGTCATAGCGAATACATGCAAGCTTTGATTTGTTTTGCTCGCTTGCATTAGTATTTGGGAGACCATAGCGGACACATGCAAGGCGTGAGTACTTTTACTCGCATCATTTTTTGTACTGCTTCCGTATGGAACAATCATGAAAAATTGCCACATCACGATAAAAACGAAATGAATTTTATGCAAGATTCTATAGAGTTTATTTCGTTTTCACCGTGAATTAGCACCCTCAGTTTCTATTCTGCGCATGGAGTGATCATGAAAAATCTCGTGTTATTCTCACGAAAGCAAAAATGAATCATGTATCAAACATATTCAGTTGCTCAAATTCCATCGGTTCGTTTCGCCAACACCACCACCAACAAGTTCGAAAGAGTTGAATTCTATGTTAATAATAATTGCACACTTATACTCATCCACCCACACACTAACGAGAAAAACTTTCAGCAATCTTTTCAAATATTCATTCATTCATTCATTAAGAATTGATTCAGATGCAATTTGAAACAAATGATTACCGAGCCAACGGTAGTCCTACGTCTACCTTGCGGTTATATCACAGATGTAACCCACTTCTTGTTTTTTTCATTTCATATATGACTTGTTTCAAGCTAAAATGCAACCTTTCAACGTTAAAGCGAAATTCAAATGGCTGTTATGAGTAAAGTGGGGTAAAAATCGTGATTTTTGAAGATTTTGCTTGAATTTTCATCAGGAATTGTTTGTATCGATATTGCAGCGAAATTAAGAAAGATAGAAGTTGGGTGTCAAAGCACAAATTGTAGATCGATTATATAGCTTAAATTTAATTGATAGAAACAATCAAGTTTAATATGATTGTTTAAGGGAAAATTAATAATAATTCATTAAAAATTATTAATATTAAAATTTTCACTTCCGAAATGTTATTAAAGCCCACTAATTTAAATGTTCCACTACTACATCCTGTACTAAATTTTCTCACCTTTCAAATGTAAGCAACAGAATCGTCTTCCGTAGCGTATATTTTGATTTAGAGCCAGTTTGAGGCAACAGAGTCCGAAACAGAAAAAAAGTTCTATAACTTTGTCATTGTTAAAATTCGAACACCTGCGTAGACTTTTTTTTATTCTTTATTTTTGAGACTTTCAGCCTCCTGGTCTGATTCGCCTCATACCTGCGAAGAAGGATTTTTTTTCATCAAATATGATCGTCTATCACCTTCTGAAAGATTCTGGATAAATTCATTTTTTTCATGTGTGAAAGTTTTTTTCTGAATTAAGAAGGTTGAATCAAAAATTGAATTTCACTTTTATATTCCAAAAACAAGGCATATATGAATAAAAAACGAATAAAACTTTTTTTTTGACTCGATCATATACAGGATTTGATTATATAAAGTGAAAAGAAATCCGAGACTGTGGGCCTGATTCTCGAATACAATTCGAATACACTTCACGGTGGAAACGGTACGAAACGCATTCGGGATGACAACGGTACGGTGTCGACATCTGGATGCGAGATTAGTTTCTCACTAAATTTATCATTATAATATCAAATTATCTTCAGATGAAATTTTTGTATGGGATTATTATACCACATGAAGAAAACAAAGTTTTCCACTCACATTGAATACCAGTTTGATACGAAGAAGATAAGTTTCATAATGATTTTTTATTTGAAAAGTGCTCATTCTGCCTGAAAACTCATCATTATCTTCGACACTTCACTAACTCGTAAAACGTAGTTCAATGGCGTGCCGTTTATGTCGTTTCCACCATGAAGTGTATTCGAGAATCAGGGCCGAAATAAACGGCACGCCATTGAACTACGTTTTACAAGTTAGTGAAGTGTCGAATATAATAATGAGTTTTCAGGCAGAATAAGCAATTTCTAAATAAAAATTATTAATAATTTGGTGTTCAATGTGAATGGAAAACTTTGTTTTCTTCATGTGGCTCATACAAAAATTTTATCTGAAGATAATTTGATATTATAATGATAAGTTTTAGTGGGAAACTAATTTCGTACGCAGATGTCGACACCGTACCGATGTCATCGCGGATACATTTCATTTCGTTTCCACCGTGAAGTGTATTCGAGAATCAAGCCCTATAAGTATTTGCACCGAGTAACAGGTTCTTTAAAATGTATATAACATGTAATTTACTCAGTTTCACTTTATACTCCGTCACATTTTATGGGTGAACTTGACATCAGTTTTCATCATAAAGATGTCCTATCGAAAGTATTACATTTCACATTAAGCCTAGGCATAATTGAGCATTACCGAAAGCGGCAATGATTTTTTACGGGTCGTAAATGAGTCATTGTTAGAAATTAACACAGCGGCAGCAGAAGTTTTGTCAACATTAGAATACCCTTTGATGTATGGTGTGTGGTGTTTAACATAACATTGAATATAATGTCTTGTTAAAAAGCAATGATACGTAGAGAGAACGCGATTGGGTCAATTGGGAATTTTGTTTCTCTCAAATGTAGAAGATACACTCCTTCAGGCCACAATTCGAGTTCGACTCAGTGATAGCTCACACAGTTTTGAGGTACCAGAGATCCAAGAGTGTGGGGCATTCTCCGAAGGACTCCGGCTGTATCGAAGCGGGAAATCGTTTCTCAGAAAGACGGGGGACAAATCGATAGTATGATCGCTTTTGCAAAAGCAACAGCAATAAACAAAGTGAAACCATAACACCTAATAATCCCTCCCACATGGTCATTTCCAGGATCGGTCTATTTTCTCTCTCTCTCTCTCTCTCTCTCTCTCTCTCGCTTCAGCCATAACTCAATAATCCTATCAAATCACTGGACTTTATTAGTTTTTGGACTACATCGTTAGAAGCGCTTCGGGCCGGGAATTTCCCGTATGAACCCAAATGTCTTCATCATCATCATCCGATGACCCATTATTAATATAAAAAAGGCTATATTTGATTTGAAGCTATCCCTAATTCATGAACAGTCGGGGGGAGAAAAAGGATCAAACGGCTCCATCAGCTCCGGTGGGAGCGAGTGGAAGGGAGGGATTTGGCATTTGAGAAAAATCTCAAACAATTCGGTATAAATTTCGATCAAACGCTCCCCCTCTTTCCAGATGCGAGTCACAGCTGCCGCTCGGGTTTCGCTGGAAACCCAAAAATTTCAACATTATGGTCCGCGCGCTACAACCAACTATTTCGCCATTACGTCGACGATTGAAGGGTTCGGCTGAGAGATGCACCAAGTGGGGCTTCTTGGATCCTTTTACGAACTTTGTTGGCAGAAGACTAAAGCAAACAAGATTATCCCTGCAGCTTCTCCACCGAACTTTGCTTTCATCTGTTTCCGATCGTCGGTCTGGGCACTTTTTGTGCCTATGTTTGCTGTCCCTGGCATTCGCAGAGTGTTAGCAGCGGGAAAAAATTGGTTCAATTTTGGGATCGGAATGTGCTTAAAACTATACGCACGCATACTTCCTCTCGCCCCAACGCAGCACCAGCCCGCAGCGCGAGACCCGCGAGGATATTTCTATAATTCAATGAATATTCATGTGTTTCCCGGGCGCCCATCAAAAGCCGCTTGATGTCGTAACAAGATGTGTGCCGGAGTGGTTTGCCCTCCCTTCCCACTCCGGTCCAGCAGCATCGGAATTCAATCAAGTGCTGCCTCCGAAGCTGCCGCCATTGCCGCCGCGGGGGATGACGTTGGAGAAAGAAGAACAACGAAAAGGAACGTGAGCCTGTCTCGTTGCGTCCTTTCTGGTGCCAGTGTCAAAGATAAATTCGTGTCACTCACTTGTGTTTCTTCCACCACCCGAGGTTATTATCGGATACACGTTCCGAGAGTGAAAGTAGAAAAATACATCCATCCGCTTCCTTCTTCGTTTGATTTCTAGGCTCAACAGTAACACATTCATTTATTTTCGGCACTGGCGAAATTGTGTTTGACAACTACATTTGCCAAATCCCATCAGACTCCCCAACCGCCGCCATCACCACCATTGGGGAACTGGATTTCTTATGACCGTGTCACCACGGTGTGCGATGCTAAGCCAAGCTATTTTCCCTGATTTGTGACGCATTGGTTCATTTTTTTTAGTTCCATTTTGGCATCACTGATTCCAAGCACGCACTGCGACATTTGTCTAATTCACAGATTTTGTTTACAATTCGTGTTTGCGGCATTTAGCTGGAAAAAAGCGGAAATCATGGCACAAATCCGCTGACATTTGTTTTTTGTTTGTTGTTGTGTTCGCTCGCCTCCTTTCTTCTCTGGCCTCTCGGCAAGATAATCTCCGATAAGCTATCTGTCGGAGAGAGTGTGCGTGCGTGCGTGCATTTGTAGGCGTGCGTGTTCGTGTTAGTGATGGGAGTTTCGCCGAATGACGGTTGATTGTTTTGTTTTTAGTTTTTTTTTCTCATCTGTTTCCTTTTTTTGCATGACACGCTGTTCGGTTTCGGCTGTTTCTGTTAGACAAATCGCTTGTCGAGCAATCAGCACCACTCGAGCAGCAGCAGCAGCAGCAGCAGCAGCGGGGTGATATGTTGACTTTAGATGATGATTAATGATAGAAGCGGGTACGAGTGCAAGCCAGCCTCCCCCCTGCCCAATTGCTAATGTGATTGAGAGCTCGGGTGGCGCGGATATTTTTTGACAGTGTTTGGCAAATTTGAATGACAGGTAAGATCAGAGCGAGGGGCAAGCGAGTTTGCGAAAACAAACAACTGTTTTTGAAATATCAGCCCTTTGTTCTCATTATTATTCGTCGGACCGTTTCACCGCACTCAATTCAAAACAGTGCGCTTATGAAATAAAACCGCGACTTTCACCGGGAAATTAAGCCATTGTGTGCTGAACGCCTACACATTCACGAGAGATATTCTATCTGCATTTGTTAGTAACCATCCATCCTTCGAAATATTTCTCATATTTCACACATATTCGATTCATGAGTCCGATTGTTGTGTGTAATCAAAGCAAAAAATCCAACCCATATCGCGTGCATATCGCGGTATAATATTTGCGAAAATATTTATTTACCGCTGATACAACTGAAACTGGGAAATGAGCATGGGTAACTGGGTTTAAAAAATAGAACAATGACTAAAACAGTGGCAGCGAATGTGTACATAAAAAAAGTTTAGGAAATTATTGTGAAATATTAGGCTGTCAAAAAAGGCCTGCGGTATTTTTTTTTTTTTTTTTGAATTTTCATTTGTTCATAAAATTAGTTACAATCATCTGTTTTAAGTCAAATATGTGCCGTTTTGTTCGATGACTTGTTCCCAACGAGATGCCAACTTCCTAATACCCCTGTTATAGAAGCTCGCTTCTTTATTGGCAAAAAACTCGGATATTTAGCCAATTTTTACAGGCTTCATTTGTGGCTATCTTCTGACTACCTAGCTCGTTCGCCATGGACAAAAACAGGTGGTAGTCATTTGGTGCAAGGTCCGGACTATACGGCGGATGCAAAAGAACCTCCCATCCGAGCTCCCGGAGCTTCTGGCGCGTCACCAAAGAAGTGTGTGGCCTGGCGTTGTCCTGATGGAAGACAATGCGGCCTCTGTTTATCAAAGATGGCCTCTTCTTCATGAGTGCTACCTTCAAGCGGTCCAGTTGTTGGCAGTACAGGTCCGAATTGAGCGTTTGACCATAGGGAAGCAGCTCATAATAGATTATTCCTTGACAATCCCACCAAACACACAGCAGAACCTTCCTGGCCGTTAATGAGGGCTTGGCCACCGTCTGAGCCGCTTCAGCGGGCTTCGACCACGTCCGTTTGCGTTGTCGTAAGTGACCCACTTTTCATCGCCAGTCACCATCCGCTTCAGAAACGGGTCGATTTTGTTGCGATTCACCAGCGATTCAAATGCGTCGATACGGTCAAAGATGTTTTTTTGCGTCAACGTGTGTGGCACCCATACATCGAGCTTCTTTGAGAATCCAAGCTTCTTCAAATGGTTAATAACGGTTTGATGACTTATCCCCAGCTCTTGGCCGATGCTACGGCTGGTACTATGCCGGTCTTTCTCGGCTAATTCAGCGATTTTGTCACAATTTTCGAGGACAGGCCTTCCGGAGCGTGGCGCATCTTCGACGACCTCTACACCAGAACGAAAACGTTGAAACCATCGTTGTGCGGTGGAAATGGAAACTGTATCGGGTCCATAAACTGCACAAATTTTATTGGCAGCTTGAGATGCATTTTTGCCTTTGTCATAGTAGTACTGTAAAATATGTCGGATTTTCTCTTTATTTTGCTCCATATTTGCGACACTATAACTCACGAACGACTTAACCAAACAAAACACTGTCAAGGACTATATTATAGCACGCAAAAATACCTTTCCAACAAGCTATAGTATGACTCGATACATTGAATACGCGCTAGAATTACGCGCTTACAACGACACCTCGCGGAAATACCGCCTAATAAATATTCCAGGCTACAACGAGTTTTGTATGGTTGGCTGCAAGCGTAGACAAAGACATTTTCCTCAAAGGCATTCTGTTAAACATCTAAACACATCTAACATCTAAACTGTCTTCGTATGACTTTTAGAGCTTATCAATTCCAACATTTTGCGATGCAGAACTTGTCAATATCTTAATCCTACTTAAAGTTATTGATGTTTTTTTTTACCCAAAAACTCATGATTTCAATTTCCTTTTACTCAAACACAAAAAATAACATAGTTTTGAAAATCACATATTATATAGAGTGAAATCTGTTCTTTCAAATTCCGTTAACAATCATTTTTTATGTTTGCCCCAGAAAGAATGACAAATAAATGAAAAGAGCGTGTTTTTTGGGAAGAAATATCAATAACTTTGGGTGAAGTTGAGATATTGACAAGTTCTGCATCGCAAAATTTTTGTATTAGTAAGTTCTAAAAGTCTTCCGAAGACTGTTTGTATGAAGAATTTTAAATTTAAAAGTTAGAGCAAAAAACTTTTTTTTTATGGTGACCCTAACGTAACTTAGTAAAAAGGCGCTATATCGGTTATTTCAAGAGATAGAAAAAACTTTGTTTTACAAAGATGTCTCAAATGACTGGGACTACAACATTGTCGAACTATATTTACCTCTATCTATAAAGATAAGAAAGTTAGATTTTTTTATTTCATCGACAATTTTGTTCACCCTATTTTTGATAACATAAAAATGAGCGCTCTATCGTATGTAACAACTTTGTCGAAGACAGTTTTTGTCTAGAGAATAACTGTCAAGCTCTGAATGCTAATATCCACTTAAATTCATCTCCTGGACCATTGTGCAGTGGGGGCCAGGTATAGGCATGGTGCGGGTCGAATCAGATTAGACGCGGGTCGCAATGATTTATTCCCACTGTTGTTTATGATAAAATGTAAAATATACGAATTTCTATGGAACAGTTTTTAAATTAGAAACTATTCTGCTTTCTAACATGAAGGTATCGTGGTGACATTGGATGTTCTATCAGTCATTAAAAAACTTGTTATATTTATTATAAAATATTTATTGTTTTAACAAGTTTTTTAATGACTGAGAGTAACGGAAATCGGGGTTTAAAAAAAAAATATTTGATGCCAAATATCTTTAAACTGCATGAAACGTCGAGATCTAGTTCCATCTCGATTTTTTTTTGTCAAAAATCGATTTTTCAGGCGGAAAAACGTCCAAGTGCCAAAAAAAAACTTATTTTCACAAACAAAAATTCGAGTTAACTGTAATTCTCCAAGAGCAATGCAATTCTAAGACATTTGGTCCAAATTTTTTTTTTTTTGAAAACCTCGATTTTCGGTAATTTTTCCTTTTTAAAAAAACTCAAATTTTAACGTTTGAGACACCAGTAAATGAAGTCCGAATAAGCTAATATTTTGCATAGGGTATATTATCGTGCCAATCAACATTTCGTAGCCATCGAAAAAAAATCGAAATAACTATTTTTATTGGCCCCCAAAAGCACACTTTTAGTTTCGTATTCCGTAAAAGTCCCGATTTTTGACAAAGAAAAAATTTGACACTAGATCTTGACGTTTCATGCAATTTTTAAACATTTGGCATCGAATTTTTTTTTTTTTTTGAAAACCCCGATTTCCTTTTTTTGATTTTAAAAAAAAAACTCAAACTTTGACCGCTTTGCGCCACTCTCCCTTAAGTCTGATTGAGCTGAAATTTGGCATAGGGTGTATTTTTAGAGGTGGTGAACATTTTGTATAGGGTACTTTTTTGAAATTTTAGGGTCGTTTTTTTCCCATACATTCATTGGCACCCTAACAAACATACTTCAACGCAGTTTCGATTTTACCTAGACAACTTTTTTGAGCCAGTTTGTTGGATGCTAAGGGTGGCTACGCGAAGCGAATTTTTAAAATGATCATCAGTTCTCTTGCTCATTGATTTCGATTTCACTTGTGTCATAATGGAAAACAATTTCTCACAAATGTATGTGGATACACATACAGAAAGCAATAACAACAGCATGTTTTCTTAGTTTTGAAAAACGCGCTTCTGGAACAATTTTAGAGAAGAAATCCAAAAGATCATGGTTATCAAATTTGTCACTGCATTTCAATGAGTTCCATCTGCATTCCATTGAATGGGCATGTCCATCAAAAAAAAAAATTAATATGATTTAATGTTGAACGATTTCCAATGTCATGTAATACGATTTTTCGCAGTAATACTTTGACTTTAATTATACGTTTATGTGACTCATGAACATGTGTATATCTTTATCTTCATCTAAATTGTAAATAAAATTGAATCATTCACCTTTTAAAAAAGGCCGTTTTGGTCATCTTGTCGTCCAGTGAATTTCCATTTCGTTTCAAACGCTTCCATCAATTGATCTCATTAAAATCCGACAACAGTACGTAACAGTGTCGATTGATTTCTTCAAATTCTGAGTTTGTGTTTGAAAACGATTGTATTTCAATTTTAATCGCCAACTCCAGGAACACAAAAAGAGCATGCAACTCTGTCAAATTCTGTCAAGAATGAATTTGCGTTCTCAGAAGAAATGATTTTTTTTCATCAACTAAATTTATATTATTGCCTTCAAAATAGGCTGAAGTAATACACTTTTTCCAACGAACAACTAAAGCTGAATTCCAGAATTGCCTTTGGTGCACGCAGCGAATTCGTTGTTATTTTTTCAATGCTGCCAAAACGGGTCCCACGAAGTGGTAATTTGAGTCTCGGAAATAGGAAAAAGTCACACCCATGTCAGTGATTATGCGTTTGATGAATTTGGGATCAGAATTTTATCGTTCAAGCATGTCTGCAGCCACTTGATTGTGATGAAAGGGCCTGGCCGGGTAAGGAAGTAAAAAGTGCCCCCGAACCAAATCACCAGCTGTATGACAAATATTGTATAGGATATTAAATAAGAAATTTTGGCGGTTTATTTGAACCCTTATGTGATTTGACGTAGGATCTATAGTGAAAAACGTACTTTTTCGTACTCCTATGAATTTGGTAAACCATCTAAATCCGATGTAAAGATAATCTCATATCTTTAAAGATATGAGAAAAAAATCTTTGTACAGCGCAATGCTCTAAATATACCGACAAAGTTTAGACATATAAAAAAGTCACTGAAGGGTTGTGTCCGAGACACGACCGCATAGTTGACGTAGGATTCCGTTAGGCTCTCTGTTGATTTTGAATATGTTGATTTCAAGACCCTGCAAAGGGTCGTTTTGTTCGGTTGTTGGGCATTGTTTGCTCACTCCACCAGTGTTTACCGAGTGATGATGACAGAAGAATGGTAAACAGTTGATGGATGGTGCGTATCAGATAAGAGATATCGAAGTGGAATATTGCTCATGGCGTCGCTTGGTGCCGCCGAAAGCAGACTCGTTTGCTGAGGAGTGCTGAGCGACAATGAAAATGTCTTTCAAAAGGTAGGTCGAGAAAGAGAATGAACAAGTTTTCTTCGCAAGGGCCCTTCTCAGGGCTAGAGACGAATGAACGTAAAGTTTAAAGTCTCTATAATTCAAAAGAAGAAGAATATTGCTACCAGATGTCACGAACTTCGACATTTTTTGCTACTATGGTGCTACTCGCCCGTGTAGTTGGCGCAAAGGCACCGCAAACATATTATTTTATAGAATTCCTTCTTGCATTTTTCTGATACGGGCTGTGTATCGTTCGTTCTTGTTTTTGAAGGGACTTTAACCCAAAGGTCATTCGTCCCCAACGGGCTGTGTATGACTGGAGCGTTCCGTTATATACATGCATGCATATGTCCTTCGCTTCTTTTGCCCAATCCAGTAAAAGGTGGTTGATGAAACGTATGTTTTTGACGTGATACGTTCCATGTTAGTTGTTAGTAGAAAATGTAAAAAATAAACAGTATTTTTGATCGGTTTTATATAGTTTTTGTGGTAAGTGGAAAACAGTAAAATAAACTCTTTTGTTTCAAAACAATTTGATAGTCCTGAGAAGGTCTGGAATGGTTTAATGGGTTGTACGGAATCTGCTGCGTTTCAGTCGGATGTAGCAGTTTAGTTTTGGGAGCGGTAGCTTTTACGGATTCGCTGATGCTTCCCTTGACTTTGGCGCCAACGGCTTCTGTGCGTCGAATTGCGAGGGTTTGATTGGCACCACCACGACGAGCTAAACGACGAATAGCGGGTGTTATACGATGCGATGCAATGCACTTCGCTCCTCTGCCTCCTTTGCCGCTTCCAATTGTTGATGTGAAGAGGAGCGCACCAGCAATGCACACTAGATTTAATTCGATGCTCTCCGCTGCTTCCTCTTCTCTGCTCACTTTGCCGCACCGCATCCATCGTTGGTTGCCGATGGATTCCTCTCCTTTGCCGCACCGTATGGTGTTGGTTGATTTATAGAGCACTGCACACTAGAAGCCCAGATGTTTGCCGATCTGAGCGTTGAACGAGAATGAGAAATCCAAAAATGCTACCGTCCTTTTATATCAGTTGGTATGTGAGAAATAGGCGCCCCCCACTCGCTCGACATGCAAATATTTGACTTATGGGGGAACGAAAGAAGCGAAGCAGGCGAAAAAGAAATGAGGTCAATTTCGACCAATCAGTACCGTTTGGATAGGGGTTGAGATTTTTCAATTGTTCAATAATTAATTACATGATATATATTATTTTATTCAAGGTGAAAAATTGTTATAGAGTGCCGCAATGTTTTGATGTAAAAATCTCATCAATCCGTCATGAAATGACTGAGCAATACGCGTTTGAAATTGGACATTTTTCACAATGCGATCGATATTCGTTTTTCAATTTGTACCCCAATATGTTCCCGAAAGACGTAATCCTACGTCAAAACAAAATTTAAATAAATATCAGAGTAGTACTGGGTCTCTAAATTCAAAATAAACTTAAAATGTACAAAGGCCAAAAAAATATTTTTTTTTCACGCAATCCTCTTAAAACTTCAAGAAAAAATTACGCTACATGTGAAAAAAACAACACATGCGAATGCAATGAAATAAAAAATTAGAGCAAAAGTGGGTCTCAAAGTAATATTTGTTTCAAAATTTCAAAATGCCTGAAAATATATGAGGGGCTTAGAATGCAAGGGGTGTAAGTGACTTGATCGATTTCTCTTTATCAACTTTTTCTTTAGTTAATAACTCAACTGCAAAAACGTTCCAATGTGAGTTTTCCATAGAATCCGATAGTTGAGGTTCTGACCTATCTCCTACATTGTCTAATACAGCTGGAAATGGGTTTGCAGCTAAGTTATGACCAAAAGAGAGAGTCGATGTAGAGAAATCGATCAAATCACTTACACCCCTTTCATTCTAAGCCCCCCATATATATATATTTTTATACCGGGAAAAATCACATATACCTAAAATAGACGTAGGAAGAAATTTGAAAACAAAATAGAGTAGTACTGAATCTCAGATTTAAAGCAGTTTCAATTTAATTTTAAATTAAAATAAAAATTAATTAATTTTTTTTTTAATATTTGTTTTTTTGATGAAGAAATTGTTTGAAAATATTGACCGATACACCTTAGTAAGATGTACTTTCAGTATTTTTTCCATATTTTTGTCTCAAAGCTATTGAGAATGGTGTGAAAAGAACGAGAGGGTGCATCTTTCACCATAGATCCTATGGTGTACCATATAAGGACTCAAATATATGGTACAACTGCCAACATGTTTTATTTAGTACTCTTTACAATATTTTCCATACAGCTGGTGATTTGGTTAGACGGCATTTATTACTCCTTCACCCAGCCAGACCCTTTGGAAATATAAAAACCATTTGTACCATGCAACACTGGAAAAAATCTGAAAAAAATTACACATATCTAGAAAAGCCGTAGTAACACATTTAAATATGAACTAGAGTAGTACTGAATCTCTAAATCCAAAAAAAAAAATCAAAATTTAAATATTTTTTAGTATTTCAATTTTTGATAATTTTTCTTGATAAACCGTAGTAAGATGCACATTCAATATTTTTTTCAAATTTTTTTCTCGAAGCTTTTGAGGATGGCGTGAAATAAACGAAAAAGTACGTTTTTCACTATAGATCCTACGCTAAACCTTTTTCACTATAGATCCTACGTCCACATAGGGGCATAGGGGTTCAAATAAACCGCCAAAATTTCTTAATTAATATCCTATACAATATTTGCCATACAGCTGATGATTTAGTTTAGGGGCACTTTTTACTCCCTTACCCGGCCAGGCCCTTTTTTAAGAAAATTGAGTTGTTTTGGCACTAGTCGTATTGCGATTTTTCTCGTGCCCAAAGCATCAACCAAAATATGACGAACGGTCTCGTGAGCGATATTTAGAACAAGGACTAGTTCTCTCATATAAAGATGACGGTTTTCGAGCACCATACCTTTTATTTTGTCGATGTTTTCATCAACTGAAGAGATGGATGGTCATCCTTGTCGTGGCAAATCGTGCATCTCTTCTCGGCCTCATACCATTCATACACCCGTGTTTTCGACATAGTTAAGCCACCAAATGTTTCTGGAACATTTTCATGGTTTCGGCACAAGAAATGGGAGCTGCCATACAAATGAAACACAAACTTCTGCATAACTCGAGGACTATCAAGCAAATGGAGCCAACTTGGGGATGTGAGGGTTTTTGGGTACGAGAAATGTTTCTATGATGGTATGACACCCCTTCCTCCTCTGGAAAGAAGAGGGGGTCCCATAAAAATAATGCACATATTTCAACCAAACATATTCCAACCAAACATAACAGTTGAATATTTTCAGAAAACTGAAATTTTATAGTAGAAAATAATTTTAAACGGTTGATTAGAAGATCAATCAATGAACAGTTCTGCGATTGGACCCATGAACGTGCTCTTAGTAAGAAAACGTGGATGTGATAACGAAAAATAAATTTTGGGCTGGACGAAGTTCGCCGGGTCAGCTAGTACCTTCTAAAAATCCTATTCAATTTGAACGAAGAAATTGTCACCCATATCTGGATGACGGGGCGACGAAAATGTTAAATAACAGATCGCGCTCAAAATTGACATTAAGACCACTGACAGTAGTAATAACTTAAAAAAAACCAATTGAACAATGTTCATTGGATTTAAAATTACAATTTGACAGAATGTAATAATCGATAACACGATGGCACGAATTCAGTAGAATACAGAAAGTTGTTACGGAGAATCAAGCAAACAATGAAATGACGTTATGTACAAACTGAAATTTTATCGGATACACCATCCGATATTGGAACTTGTTTCTCGCAGTGGCGATGCGTCTTAATGATTTCAGTGTTTGCGTAAAGTCACCATTTCATGCTTCTTATTAACAGTGCCAGCATGTTTCAGGTACTTCTTCAGCAGTTATACTCGCTTGGAATCGAAAAACATCCACATGCCAAGAAGAGGAAGAGTTTCCATACGGATTACTCTATTAAACAAACAAAATAACATTGAATCGAAAGGAAAACATCAGAACCCAACGTGCAGCATCGAATTTCCGATAAGTAGCACAATCCCCGCTCTCGGAAATTCAAGTAGCAATTCAGTTTCATTGCAACGTAACAAATTCTCCTAATCAAAAACCTAACCAAACAACCGTCCGATTCGTGAACCGTAATCGCACCTTCCGAATGTGATATAACCCCTTTTTTCCTCTTTTTTTTTTTTTTGTTTGGTTCGCTTCACATAGTGTATATCCTCAAAGCCCCCTCTTCAACCTGCAGCTCCACTGAAGCGGCTTACAGCAGGAGCAGGTTCGCTGGCTCACCCCTTCGCTGGTTCGGTTGCATAGCAAGCAGCACAGAATCCACGCCATCACATGGCGAAGCGAAACTGAAGCAACAAAAAAAAAGATTGGTCGGACCGGTCGGATTGGTCCGAGGAAAGAATAAAAGTGGTCCAAATGGACCACCGGCGAGAGCGAGAAGCTCTCGTGTGTGGAACGGGTGATGCTGGCGGTTAGGACCTCTTTGTTTTCCAACATACTTTTTTTTATCTTACCGTTTGTTATGTAAACAACACGAACATAAAACGGAAAAGCTCGTGCAGAGAGAATACCCAAAACCACAGCCCGACTTTGCATTGCGTGGATGGACACCCTTTCCCTCGTGTGTGTGTGTGGGCAGCGTTGCCAGGGGATGTGAGCCGAGGCGAGATATCGATCTGTTTTCCTAATGAGCCATGGCTAAACATCAACAGATGAATGGTAGTTCTAAGCGAAGCAGAAAGAATGGACAACAGATAAATTGCCAAATAAATAACCACCAGCAGCGTTTTCGGAAGGCGAACTTTGGCGTAAAAATACCGAACTGCCTAATGGATTCCTGTAAACGGCCGTACCGATAGTGACCTTGTGCTGGGTATCGTTAAAATTCCGCCGCCATTTGTCACGGCGCCCAAACCAAACAGCAAGTAACTGAGCGGAGGGAAGAAAAATGTCAAACAATCGGTCAACAATCGCCACTCATCGCTGCTCTCGCCGCTCGACCTATGAAATAGGAAAATAATTGGCCAACAATTTCGTCTCCATTATTCCGCACACAATTCCCCACTCGAGTCACAATTGGATTCCACTTTGCTCACTCAGCGAACTTAATGATTTACGACGATACCTCGAAAGTGGCCACTCGAGCATCTGCTGACAGATCCACCCGATGGGGCCGCAGGGTACCGAGATCTTCCCGGGGTCATTGTCAGCCAACAGTGTCAGTCATGGAAGCTGAAGCTGAAGTTGAAGCTGGAGAACAAGATGAAAATAAAACAAGATAAAAGCTTCCACTCTCTCCCACTTTTCTCGCTTTTTTTTTGTGGAAAAAAGTTTTCCCTTTGTTCGCGTCCGAAGACATTTCCCCGGAATCCGGATCCCATGCTCGCCTCGTTCCGTACCGCGTATGATTTCCACATTATCTGTAAAATATTGATTTAATCGTCGCTCGTTGCTCGCCTCCCAGAAGTTTCTTCTCTCGTAACTCGTAATCTCGAACCTTACAAAGGGTACACAAAGATCCCATACACTCATACGATATTTTTCCCAATTTTTTTTTTTTTTTTGACGTCAGCTGGTGTATGGAATGTTACCGTTGCCGTCGATTGGAAATGGATTTTTCCTTCTCCACGGAATTGGTGCCACCTTGCGTTGCTCCATAGGGATTTTTAAACGGTGGATAATGGTAGCTTTAAGGTTTTTCTTTCGACGAAATTCTGTGGATAACTGTTTGGAAAATTGGGTTATCAACTTCAGTCCTCCCTAGAATGGTTATGTTTCATACTTTACGGGTGCTACTCTAACGTTGCTTACAGGCTGTACCGATTCTAGAAATCGACACAAAAATCGACTCGATCATTCGGAGGTGATTCCCTTTCTGTACGATGTAAAGTGTTTTGGGCTTCCTCTTTGTTAGGCTGATGGATTGTGTTTACATTACATCGTTCCTTTGCGAATACATTTTGAATGTATTTCTAATGAATTCGCTTTGAATCCCTATTGCTCAAATTGGAATAATCGATATTTTGTAGATTTGGGAAATTTTTCATGTTTTTGTTCACGTCTGGTATACTTTTTTTGAAACACTCTTTTTCTGATTATAATCTTTAATCAAACGATCACCTTTCTCAAAATAGAAGGCGAACTAGCTTCATAAGTTCTTGCGGTTTATTCAATTCTTTCATTATTTTTCATTATTTTTCTGTGCATTTTCTCATTAAGTTCAGTGGTATTCAGCTTCTACTAGTACTAGTACTTTTGTTCAAAAACAAAACACAATAGAGTTTCAAGATAGCTATGGAGTGGTTCTGTCGTATTGATCAACCTGGTAGTATACTTCAAAGTGCCTTCGTTTGTTTGGCTTTGCAATGATGTTGGTTTACAAATCGTATCCAATTATTTTCAACTTCGTTCTGAATTCATTAAAAGAGCAAATTGTTCACAGACAAATGAACAAAAATTCTTTACAACTGAGATCGATCCTATGACCTTCCTGGGTTATCATATCAAATAAACGAAACTGAGTACAGGTCGGACTCGATTTCATACAGACTCGAATATATGTGATTCGATTATATACAATTTTGGACTCGATTATATACAGATTGATAAAAAATATTTTTTTTTATATTTCAAATATGACTTATTTCAAGAAGAAATGTAACCTTC
Source organism: Toxorhynchites rutilus septentrionalis (assembly GCF_029784135.1). Taxonomy (NCBI): domain Eukaryota; kingdom Metazoa; phylum Arthropoda; class Insecta; order Diptera; family Culicidae; genus Toxorhynchites; species Toxorhynchites rutilus. Next base: position 25,349,988 of record NC_073744.1, read on the forward strand.
CAACGTTAAGGTGAAATTTAAGTGGCAATTACATGTACAGTGGGGTAAAAATCGTGATTTTTGAAGATTTTGCTTGAATTGTAAATATCGATATTGCAACCAAATGAGGAAACTTAGAAGTTGGTTGTCAAAGAACAAATTGTAGAGCGATTAGAGAGCTCTAATTTAATTGTTAGAAACAATCTAGTTGAATATAATTTTTTAGGATATAATTAAAAATAACACATTAAAATTATTAACTTTTAAGTTTTTCACTTGCAAAATGTTATTAAAATTCACTAAATTAGAATTTCCACTACTATATCCTGTACTAAATTTTCTCATCTTTCAATTGAAAGCAACACATTCGTCTTCCGTAGCGTACTTTTTAATGTAGAACCAAGTGGAGGCAAGAGAGTCCGAAACAAAAAAAAAAGTTCTATAACTCTGTCATAGTTGAAATTCGAACAAATGCGTAGAAGGATTTTTTCATCAAATATGATTGTCTATTACCTCCTGAGAGAATCTGGATAAAATTATTTTTTTTCATATGAGAAAGGTGTTTTCTGACTTCAAGGGGATGAATCAAAAATCAAATTCCTCGTTTATATTCAAAATACGAAAAATACATGCAAAAAAACGAATAAAAACAATATTTTTTTGACTTCATTATATACAGGATTCAATTTTATACAGTGAAAATAAGTCAGAGACTGCATATAAGCGAGTCCGCCCTGTATTTGGTTTGTTTGATTGGGATGACTTCCTATTCCTTAAGACACAGTTAAATAAGAGAAATCGACAACAAGGAATGATGCATCCGATTGCATCTCATTCGTATGATATGTACGAGTTTCAACTGCTCCAGCATCATAATTCTAATAGCCGTGCGAGAGAGCTGCTGCTTGATAATCCAAACAACTGGAGCTCGAATCCTATCGGAGCAATTTTCTTAACCATCACCAAAACTCATTTCAGACCTTTTATCCCCTTGAATCTTTTCTATTTCTGCAAACATGAATGTTCTCATATGAAAAAAATAGCGATTCGTGAGATTATAAGAAAAAAAATCAAACCTCGCGAACATTATCTGTCATTTGTATTTCTTTAATTGTCTGAAATAAATCGTATATACGTATTACAACTATTATCATACTAAAAGTCTATTGGATAATTCCTATTTCTAGAAACATAAATGTTGTCATATACACAAATGGCGGTTCGTGAGGTTTTAATTTTAAGAAAATCATAACCTCACGAACATTTTCCGCCATTGTTTTTTTTGTTAGTTGTAGCATATCGTATATACGTATGACAATAATCGTAAAGGATGCATATAAAAATCGTTCATTTATTCAAACTGATTCGCAATCATATGACATGTATGCCCAGCAAACATTAAATCGTATAACTAGTGTATATGCAGCATCTTATATCCCAACTTTTGGGAGGTATATGATGCGCCTAACTGGTGTATACATGCAACAGTGGAGGTGATATACATACATGACAATTACTTGCGAATTAGTTTGGACTTCCACATGCATCTATTACGACCATTGTCATACGTATATACGATATACTGCAGGCAAACAAAAAAAAAAGAATGACGGAAAATGTTCGTGAGGTTATAATTATTTAAAAATTAATACCTCACGAACCGCCATTTCTATATATGACAACATTTATGTTACTAGAAATAGGAATTATGCAATAGACTTTAAGTGAGAGGGGGTATAAATATTTAAAATGAGTGGTGGTGATGGTTAAGAAAATTTGTTCCGATGGCATTGATAAGCAACAGCTATCTCGCACGGCTATCTGGAATATAATTCTAGAGTAATTAAAATTCGTGCATATAATACGAAAAATATGTAATCGGATACGTCATTCCTGGTTGTCTATTGCAATTTTGTGGAAATGTTTTGAAATTTATATAGAAATGGACAAGTAAGGTTCAGTGCTACGTGTGTTAGGTAATCAAATAACATGAAGTCAAATTCCTAATACAGGTCGGACTCGATTATCCGGAGTATTGATTTTTTTTTTCACTTCGGATAATCGAATCCTCCGGACAATCGAGTCATAAAAAAAACGAATTTTCTCTCGGTAAACGTAATATAATTTCGAATTGCACTTATTTATTTATCTAGGTTGACCCGTGTGTATGTTCGTGACTTTGTAACTTTGTGACTTTGCCTGTAGCGCTGAAATTTGGAACACATCTTTATCTCTGGTGTCATTACTAAACTGCGTATTTCATGATCTTGAAAATCAAAGATGGCGGCCGCTACTAAATGGCGGATTATATACATATTTTCTCAAAATCCCATCAATATGGGTATCGAATAAAAGGGCTCGACCAGTAGAACACAATTATTATGGAAAATGTAAATCCAAGATGGCGGCCGCTACAATATGGCGGATTACACATTTTCTCAGAACCCCATCAATATGTATATCAAATGAAAGGGATTGACTCGGAGAACACAGTTATTTATGAAAAATGCAAATCCAAAATGGCCGCCACCACGAAATGGTGCTATATTTTTTTTTTGAAAACCTCATCAATATGGGTATCAAAAGAAAGTTCTCGACTAGTAGAACATAGCAAATAATTAAAAATCCAATTCCACGATGGCCGTAGTCCCCAAACAACTAATTACTTTTTAAATTGTTTCATTCAGCTTGTCCTGTTTCTATGTATGTTTGAATGTTTGTAGGGTTGTCCCACATTAATAAAAAATTAACCCCGTACCCGTTTACTGATTGATCTGAAATTTGGAACATACATTTAATTCTACTGTCATTATAAAACTGCGTATTCCATGATCTTGAAAAAAAAAATAAAAAATAAAAAACATTTTTATTATATTAATATTATTTTATATCGCCCCGTCAGATATGGGTGACACTATCCTCGTTCAAATTGAATAGGATTTTTAAAAGGAATTTCATAGAATAGACACCTAAGTGTAACTTTAGGATATGTAGAAAAATAATAAAATTATAACCAATTTATTATAATGTTTATACTATACTTTTTATTAATTTATAGTGCGGATGGTTTGTACTGCAGCTCTCTGCAAAACCCATATAATATAACTTTGGCATGTGTTATTGTTGTCAGTTCATCTTCAAATTGAATAAAACATTGCTAGATCATGTAAAAGTTGACTATAAATTAAGTTTGATCTTCATTTAATAATTTTACCGCAAGTTGGGCTCCCCAAGACACTCAGAACAGTTGCTTTGAGTGACGAATGTGTTGAACAGAATACATATTTGAAACAAGTAAGTTAATTTTCATTCATTTTTTTTTTCACACTGGTTGACAGCGAAAATGTTGATGAGTTTACAGGTGGTATAAGCACTTTTTTTTTTAAATGAATATTATGAATGAAAATCAACATTATTCGTATCAAATATGTATTCTGTATGGTACAAAAGCACGTTTTGTTTCGAGTGATGAAAAACCGCGAACGTGAATTATATTTCAGTGTGACATTTTTACACATTCACCTTCATCGAAACAAACAAATTTTTATTTTTTCAGGCTCACTGTGTCAATGTATATGGAAAAACAGTCCACCATCAAGCAAGATTTTACTGCTAAAGACTCCCACTCTCGAGGACTAAAATTAAGACTGCGATTTGGCCCATTTGGTCACCCCATGAATGGAAATCAGTCACATTACAATTTTCATCCATTGAAAATCAATCCTTTTCATGATTTCAAGAGCATTTTCGCTCAAAATATCATGAGTACTTTCAACATTTCATGGTTTCCTGCATATAAACATTGAAATTAATGCAATTGATGACGACACCAGTTTTAATTTACCAGCCCAAATGTGTTTCGCCTACCACTTCGACCTGATTTGATTTGTACATTGTCGACATCCGATGTTGTTCTCTATCAGTATAGCATTCTCGAGGGCAGTTTTAGATTGTTGAAATGTGAATGAAAAATATTATTTGATTTTTTAACACACGAAACACATAATCCTGACCCTTACTCAACTATTTTCCAAGGAATTTTCTAGCATCTTTTCTAAAGCTTGATCACAAAACAATAAAAACGTTCTCTGACTAGGCTGACTAAATAGTTAAAGAAGTTCGTTTTCCATTTCTGAAAATATTTGTACGCAACGATTTGCAACTAGCACAGATTCTTTGTTCCATCTTTTTATTTCATTAACTATAATTCCTCTGATCATACAACATGTTTTTATCTATTTCAATTGGAGTTTTTCTTACAAATGCTACTTTCAATCTTTATTCATTCAGGAATGTGCTTTAATATAATCCATTTATAATGTAGTATTCAAAACTGAATAGTTTGTTTACACATTCTTTTTTAAAACCTTTTGGAGACCTTATACGGCATGTAAAATTATTTTCAGAATTTTGTCAATTTAGAAATTATATGCCTGGATTGTGAATTTTTGCTTCAGTACAAATTATGGTCGAACGGCTGGATGTGTCAAAATCACGTGGATAACGTCCAAATTGATCCCCTATTGAACTGACAGGAGCCAATATATTGTGTTCCCCACTAACATATTCAACCCATTGCATTTGAAAGAGATCCTATCCTAGGTCAGCTGGCGGGCGCTTACACCCAAACTAACGTTGGCAGAAAACATTTTATCTTTGGCAGAAAAGATGCCATTTCCTGTGCATGAGAGTCAAATGCGCAAATAATGAGCTGTTTTAAAAGCTTCAAAAAATGTTTCTATGTATGCGAGCAGACATCTCTTTCTGTTTTCTTTTCTCATTTCATTTGGGATTGTGCCAAAAAAAAAAGTTCACACGACGTCAACGGGGATCGAACCAAGGCCGGCTGGAAGGCAAAGATATTTCACACAACCACGCTATCCATATAGCTGCCAACGCTGATATATAAAAGCGTGATAATATTACACCTCATCATAAAATAAAGTGGGAAAGTGTTTCCTAAGGGATAAAGAATAATATGAACGCGACTATATCTTTCTCTGTTTGGGCCGTGTATTTGGCAAACTATACGAGAAGTTTTCATATGCTTTCATTCAAATGTGTCTCCTGTTTCGCTTACTCATATTGGCTCTAGCATATATATTATACAAATGGTATACATCTATTGGGGAGTAGAACATTTTCTGTAATTTTCGGCTCATTTGATGTAATAAATCGGAATACCATAACATGTGCTAAAAATTAACTTTGGGTGTAGGAATAGCCACGAACCACGAATATCTAAACATGAAAATGTTTGTAAATTTTCACAGCGAAACTTTCAGTATCGATTGCCAAACAATCGATTTTATGTCGATGACTGCTGTGTCAAATTTCTGCGAATACAATGAGTAAAGCTCAAATCCAAATTCAAATTTAAAAAAATTACACGGTGCAAGAAAAAGAAAACAAAACTCAAAGTCGGAATGTATTCTACCCACCGGGTCTGCTCACCATCTTTCTTAAGGTTTCTGAAAGTATCTGAAAAAAAAACTAGGGATATCGCGCTGAGATGGCTTTTGAAAAAGTACTGTTTTGGGCGCAATTCTTGACCGAATTCGACTCGTTTTTGTAGCTATGCATTGGTAGAAACACATGACTGGTGCCTTTTTTAGTCTTTTGATATTCCGCTTTTAGAAAAAAATGGTAACCTAAAACTCCAAAGAGTGAGATTCTTCAAAAATTCAAAAAGATATATCGCTTTCCATTAGGGTGGAAAGGGCTCAAACTCAAGGATATCCAGATTTGTACCGAAGCACATGAAAACCCAAAGATAGAACTTTTGGCAGAAGAAACGTTGAATTTTTATAGCACTGTGTTATTGAAAATAATGACAAAGAACTTGCATGGACAAGCGTGAACAAATACTGTACCCATCCATCCATCCATAAATAATTATTCAAACAATTTACATTCAAAATATTACAGTTAATAAAAGATTACTTTTAGTTAATTACTAGGTAATAAAAGATTACATCTTCAACTCTTATCAACTTCTAAGGAAACTGTTCATCTTTGTTATGAAAAATGACCTCAAAATGGAATTAATACAATGTATCAATTGAATTCGAAAATCGAAAGCGTGCTCCTGCTGTGACTTTCCATTGTAAGCTTCACAAAGGACGGGAAAAAAGTGGCCAATCGCATTGCAGATCAGACTTTTCTGAAGTTGATGGGCAATTTTTGATAAAAAATCGGCCATGGGTCTACGATTGACTGGAATCTTATTTTGAAGCACTGTGATAAAAGGCAATAGAGAAAATTAAAGTGAAATAAACATTAAATTTGCTCTGAAATTGCGTTCATTTTGAGTGATGCTTAGACATAATGAACATAATATTCACATAATATTTGGAACGAATTTTAGGTGTGCATTGTGCAAAACTATAAAATCGTTTCGACTCAGAAATTGTGGATTTCATGATTATTAATATTCTAAAAAGACGGCACCAAAAACTTCATGATTATCATCCAGCGCTTGCATTTGAGTTATAACTATTGACAAATATTGACAGGATCTCAGTGTCGTTCCTGGATGTCATTGTCCCTGTTCCCATAATCAACATAAAGATTTGTAGAACTTAGGATATTGGTATCTCTCTCATGCTACCTCTCAACGAATATGATCGTATAATGGTCGCAGAATTAAAATTGATTATTCGCAACACCTGTTGACAAACATTGACCCCGCAGTGAACGACGATAAATTTCATAAGGAAAACTTTTCAGGCCCCACAGCAAGTAATATCGCCTCCTTTGGGCACAAGTTTAGCCTTCAGCACCCCGTTGACTGGGCAATTTCGACGCATAACTTTCCCAATTTTCACCATTCGCTGTGGCGCAAAATTTCGTCAACAAGATGTTCCGTTCTTACTCGCTTCTAGAAGAAGCACATTTCGACCCGGAAAATTCCAATTTCCTCCCGCAGAACCTCCAAGGCACTGCACTCGCAGTAAATCCCCCACTCCTCATTCCGGAAGGTGCTTCGCTTCCTAACTGTCGCCAGGAAAACTAGCCCCTATCCAACAGCTCCAGCGGTTGCAGGAACTATTTTCTCCCTTCCCCCAAACCAGCGAGGGGAAAACGAGGGCGGGTGAGGGTTGCGAAGAAAAACAACAACCAGCGAATCAACACACATCTGTCAATTTTCCCAGCAAGACATAAACAAGTTTTACGAGGTACGAACTCTCTCGGGGTCGGACCGACCAGCTTTGGACCACCCCATCATCATATCACAAACAGAAAGAATATAAAAAAAAAACCTCCCGTGATCGAAATAATCCCGGAGATGGAGCCAGTGCCAGTGCCAACAAAGCGAAGGCTACCCAAAGCCACACTCGCTCGACCGACCCGGACCCAAACTGTGCTAGTGAGGTGCGAGGAGGTGTTCATGGGCCTAGGCGGCCCTGGCGGGAATCCCAACACGGCTGGCTGGCTGGCTGGCTGGGAAGGTAAGTGGTGATGAAAAATGTTTCACCCCTGCTCTCGATAGCGATGTTTCCATCTGTAATTCAAATCCGGATTCCACTCCCTCGGCGTGTATGGGCGCGTGAGTGTATGTTAATATTCACGTGTGCCCGATTTAATCTCATTAGAGGCCGTCCCATTCGAAGAGGATTTGATACATGCTGTAGCAGTTTATTCCCTTCGTATCGTTCCCCACCATCATTCTTTCACATTCAGCAGCAGTGGTTTATTTGAACTTCCCGACTTACACACAAATCCATCATCACCATCTCCACCACCACTGCCACCAGCGGTGGAGGATGGATCCTTTCTCCGCTCCCATCAACTCCAGCAAAGCGCGCTCGGCGCGGCGGTGAGTAGCGGTCCTAATCCGGAAGGAAAAGTATCCACACGGAAAAAATCTCATTCACTAAAGCCTCGTGGAAACTACTTCTGAGTTTGTTGTTTGCTCTAGAACTTCTTTCGTTCTGCTCTCGTGTCGCCAACAAAAAACATATCACCATCACATTTGTTCCTTCCTGCGGCAGCAATAGCAGCAGCAGAGAGATTTTCATCATCATCTTCGATTTTCGCTGGAAAAGCACTCTTTTCGGCTCACAAAACTGCTGTCAAGTTAGCCAAACTTTCCAAGTCAGGGCAACCTCCTAATTCACTACGTATTATGTTTGAATCACTGCCTTATTATCGAGTTGAGTTTTGGTAAAGAAGGCGGGTTAGCAGGGTAATGGATCCAATCTTCCACACTCACTGTGTTTGTCTCGAAGCGCACGAGATTTGGGTCAGCAGCTAAAGAGCGAGACAGAGGGACTAACCGCGATCCACCGGGAAGACCGAACACAATATCCGGACACGGAACCGATCGGAGCGCAATTGGAAAAATATGGTTTCACTCGCAGCTATTCCTACAATATTGTAACAGTTTCGTACCGATTTTTGTGTGTGTTTTTTTTTTTGTTCTAGAAAATGTGCAACCGACGAACGAACGGACAACAAAAAAAACTTTAACAAGTGCACTAGTACTGTGTGTTCTGGTTGGTGGTATGGTAGTGTTGCGTTTCCGAAAGAAATAGTCCTATTTTAGCACCCTTTCGGCTGAAGGGCCTCCGCTATACTGGCTCCAGATTCTGGACCACCAAGAATCTAAGGTATCTGAGGCTGAGGCTGGGCAGCAACCAGTCTCCGAACTCCGGGGTTGTCACCACACACTCACTCTGACGACGACTTCGCGGATACGAAGCACTTCGTTGAGCAGAACTCGAGCACTCGATGAGCTATCAGAAACTCCACACTAGAGTCAAAATGGTCGTTCCTAGCTGCTGGGAAAAATCTTTCGTCGATATTTTCCATCATTGAACCATTCTGGGATCGTCATCGAGAGCGCCCGGAGAGAGCGGGAGAAGGCACACATTTTCGAGACACAGGAAGAAAAAATCCTCATTCCCAGCATCCTTTGGTATCTCGCACACGTGATACTACTCCTGGCAGTGCTCGATTCTCCCAGCATCACCAGGAGCAACCAAAACTTTCGCATCCTCTCCCAAAATTGAGCAACGGGAGGTAGAGAGGAAAAAAAAACACATCCAGCTGTCACAGCATTTCCCACCTAGCGCAAACACACACACACCCCCACACGGAATCTACCTGGGGGAGCCAGCATCCAAGTAACCTAGACGACAACGCACAGCATCAGCACTGTGTGACCGGACATGCGCCCAAGATCCTCGACAGCCAGCCAGCCAGCTCTCGAGCCGCTCTTCATCCCTCTCGCACACTCTCGGCGGCTCTCGGTGAATCTCCGTGAAGCCCCACACAGCAAGCGTGGATGGAGATCCTGGCAGCATCCGTACTCACGCGGAGATTTATCTCCCGCTATGATTGTAGTGGTCGTAGTGACAGCAGAAGCAGCGCACCATCATCATCATCATCAACAGCATCGTCATCGCGTGAGTTGGGTTTTGCGGGCAAAGCTCGAACGTGGCGAAAGCTCGCCAAAAAGGTACAAACTGTCATTGAGCTTTCTGCTGCGAATGTGGTAGCGACACAAAAGCTACAAAAATGTAACGAATATTTGTGACTGGGTGTGTGTGTGTGTGTGTGTGTGTGTGTGTGAATCGTGTGTCCCGAACGGAAGGATAGAGCAAAGTGGTTAATATTTTGCTTTGTGCTATGGGAATCCATCTGAAAGTAGAGCATTTCAACGCCAAATTAACCGGATGCTGCCTCAACCCTTCCCTCAATTAGAATTGTTACATGATAATGAAACTTGCCTTACAACTTTCATTATCATGTAACAATTCTAGATCAAATTACGGGAGAATAATTCGAATTTTTTTTCCGAAGCAGTATTAACTGTGATAACGAGGGACCCGACAACCCTATTCCAATCAACACAAATTGAGCGTACGCAGCATAACGCTAGGCTCGCGCTCGGGGCTCACGCATCGTTTATAATGATGCAAATATGTTCAGCATTTGCAATGGCCTATAGAAAATGATTCCGTTGGATAGCTTCCTTCGGAAACGATGTTTGGATACCCATCCGGAAGCTTTATTTGGCGATTTACAATTAAAATCACTGCTGCAAGATCGCACGAAGCTCTTATTTTTTATCTTAGGTTATGATTCCCATGCTTATGACTTTCTATGTTGGCTACAAAAAGATGGCGGCTTAGCAGCTCTCCTGGTGATAATAACAAATGCATGTGAAATGACGGAGCAAAAATGACACCCTGCAGAATTCGCGACAACGTAGGCATACACTCTATCTAAAGCGGACCTTACACGGTCAACTTTATTGACAATATGATGACATTTGAGAGCATAATGACAGCTAAACATGGCCGACAACGCAGAAATCCGGATTTTCTGATTTTCGGGCATTAATATCGTGTTTTTTCATATGGGTGCATGATGTTGACGTTTTACCTCACAGACTTCCAGACTGAGTTGCCAGATTTGCAAGCAAACATTTAATTTTTGTTAGCCTTTTTTGCGTTTGCAATTAAAATGTATAAACTTCTGAAATTGTAGGAATCATAAATGAAAGCATTACAGGTCTGTCCAATTAGAAAAGTGACGCATGAAATGTAAATTACTGTACATTGAATAGCAAAATACGGTACTTTTCACGACACAAATCAAAACCTCAAAGTAAACTGACAATGTGATGGTGAGAGAGTGAATGAAAATTAGCAACGCCTTAATTCAAGTTACAGTAGAATCCCGATTATCCGCGGAATAGTCGGGTAAACTCACCGCGAATAACGAAAATCACGGATAACCCATTAAAGGACCAAAAAAGAAATGCAAACACGAAAAAAGATGTTCCAACATAAAAACTATGTTTTATCGATACAGAAATCATTCAACTATTCATCTATAAGATGTATATCAGTGGCTAATAATGTAAAAGCCATGACCACAACAAAAGATCATGGGCCTACAACTCACTAACAAATTCCGGAAAGGCCTATTGATTTACTATGGAACTCGCAGTCGCGAATAATCCGCACGGCGGATCACCCGCTCGCGAATAGTCGGGGTTCTACTGTCATAGTCTTATTAAGAGCCCCCGCAGACTGCAGACTGATTTGTCGGCCGATAGTTTGGTCGGCTCCTTAATCAGTACGGAAAGGTTTGCATGTGCGCACATTACGCCGATTCAGTTGGGTCGGTTTTTGCACCAGAAGGCCGACCCGACCAAACTGTTGGTTGACAGAAAGTCTGTAGTACGCGGGGGCCCTAAAAAACTAAAATAATCTGGCATCTCTGAAACTGAAAGGAACAGTCTGTATTTGTGAAGCGAGTATTATGATGTGTTTTTGAGAAGGAAAAACGAATTTCAAAGTGTAAATTATGAATGAAAATTAACCTTTCCGAATCAAATTAGTATTCTATGTGAATGCAAATCACTTTTTTTCTGCAAGTGGTGAGAAAATCCGATACAAAAATTGTGTCCGAAATTGACGTTGTATAATTATAATAATAAATTTTAGTAGGAATATCTTAAAATTCAGAGGAAATAGGTTAAGTTAGGGTTAGGACTACGCGCTTCAACTAATCAAATAATACCAAGTAGATATTTTCATTCAAATTTTACCAATTGAAAATTGCCTTTTAGCCTTGTAATCTGATGGAGAATAGTTGCGATCCCAAACTCGAATGTCGCCACTAGCCATCGCGGATATTTTCGTTGTCGCTGGTTGAGGGCGATATTGACCGTGTAAGGTGGCAAAGGTGTTCAGCATTTGCAATGGCCTATAGAAAATGATTCCGTTGGATAGCTTCCTTCGGAAACGATGTTTGGATACCCATCCGGAAGCTTTATTTGGCGATTTACAATTAAAATCACTGCTGCAAGATCGCACGAAGCTCTTATTTTTTATCTTAGGTTATGATTCCCATGCTTATGACTTTCTATGTTGGCTACAAAAAGATGGCGGCTTAGCAGCTCTCCTGGTGATAATAACAAATGCATGTGAAATGACGGAGCAAAAATGACACCCTGCAGAATTCGCGACAACGTAGGCATACACTCTATCTAAAGCGGACCTTACACGGTCAACTTTATTGACAATATGATGACATTTGAGAGCATAATGACAGCTAAACATGGCCGACAACGCAGAAATCCGGATTTTCTGATTTTCGGGCATTAATATCGTGTTTTTTCATATGGGTGCATGATGTTGACGTTTTACCTCACAGACTTCCAGACTGAGTTGCCAGATTTGCAAGCAAACATTTAATTTTTGTTAGCCTTTTTTGCGTTTGCAATTAAAATGTATAAACTTCTGAAATTGTAGGAATCATAAATGAAAGCATTACAGGTCTGTCCAATTAGAAAAGTGACGCATGAAATGTAAATTACTGTACATTGAATAGCAAAATACGGTACTTTTCACGACACAAATCAAAACCTCAAAGTAAACTGACAATGTGATGGTGAGAGAGTGAATGAAAATTAGCAACGCCTTAATTCAAGTTACAGTAGAATCCCGATTATCCGCGGAATAGATTGAGGTTAGATCGGATATCGAAAGCCTAGCTGTCACGATATTGAAGACACTTATTGTCAATCATTTTGATCGTGTAAGGTGCCCATAACTCGTATAAGACCAGGTGATGATCCTGCTGCTTTGTCTCATTGTAAACAAACAACGCTTCAATATCTATTCTAGTTTATTGGTATTGGTAACTACCATACACTGCATGATATTCATATGGGTGTGTGTAAACGCTCAGCGCAAACAAATGTTTTTATATTTTTCAAGTGTCAAGTTTGTATAAGATGAGTTACTTTTTCCGTTGTTTCAGTTGTTTTGATCAATAAATCTGGAAAATCCCGTAAGAAAAGGTACTCACGGAGAGAGAAAAAGAACAAATCGATGCATTTCACCAAGAAAATGTTGGCATCAGAGAATTTGCTCATAGGATGAGACAATCCCATCAAGTAGTGCTCAATTATTTGCCGAATCCTCAAGGAAACGGTAAAAAGAAGAGAGTTCCATGTAAATCGAAGCTGTCCGACCTGGATAAGCGGGAAGTAGTTATAACAGCTTCGAATATCTTAAAATTGCATATACAAATAAATCAATCTTTGAATTTGAATGCTTCCCGGAAGACAATTCGTCAAGTTTTGGTAAAAAGTCCTTACATAAAGGGGGCTAAAAGGGTTAAAGCTCCTACACCCAAACTAGCGTTGACTGAAAACATTTCATCTTTGGCAGAAATAATGCCATTTCGTCTGCTGGAGGGTCAAATGCGAAAATAATGAGCTGTTTTAAAAGCTTATTCATATAGCTGCCAGTGATGTTATAAAGAAGCGTGATAAAATTGATAAAATGATAAAATCATCTCATCATAATATGCAGTTGGAAAGTGTTTTCTAAGAGAATAACAAAGAACATAAACGAGAATATATCTTTCTTTGTCTGGGCCGTGTGTTTGACAAACTGTACGAAAAGCTTTCATATGCTTTCACTTAAATGTGTCTCCTGTTTCGTTCGCTCATTTTGGCTCTAGCATATATAGTTATAAACACTTCGTTTGAATCTTAATTTGAAATAAACTTTATTCTCATTAATACACCAAATTGAACTTATCACATCACTGTCTGGATAACTATTGAATAATAATAATGGACTCAACCTATCTTTTATAGCTGTTTGACAATAGAGAGCGATTGCTTACTGATCTATCTTTGTACTGTTTGAAACACAAGAGAGCTATTCTATTATTCATTGTTATTCATTATCATACATAGTCATTCATTCATGAGAGCAATTCTATTATTCATACAGTCATTGATTGTTTGTGGTCACTCGTCATCATTGATGGTAACTCAGTGGTAACTCAGCTCGTATCTATATATTATGCAAATGATATACACGGATTGGGGAGTAGAACGTTTTCTGTTATTCGGCTCATTTAATGTAATAAATCGGGATGCCATAACATGTACTAAAAATCAACTTTGGGTGTAGTCTTACACCATCTCACATCGTCTGAGTTTTGCCAAAACTCGCATGAATCGACAGTGGGGCATGGTGGTGCATCATCAAACACATGCAAATGACTTGCAAATGTAAATGTAGTATTTGTAGTAAATAAATGAGTAAATTTTCATGCTACTAAAATAGTTTTTTCTCTACAACAAATATTCACGATGGTACAGATTTTTGGAAAAAAAAGTACGAATGAGAAAGATTTTTGACCCCTCTGGTACAGATTTAAATGTGGCAACACTGGGCACAAGTCCACAGGCCCGCGCATAAGCTAGACATTGCCGCTATTCATACCAGCAAGGAAACTCAGCAATGAATTAAGGACCAAAAACTTGACTAATTGACTGACTGAATCTCCAGATTTGAGTTCTGTTGAAAATCTGTAGGGGATCCTTGTATGCAGAATTTACGCTTAGGGGAAGCAGTACACACTACGGTTGCTGAACTCAAGGTCGCAACTTTGGAGACATGGGAAAATATAGAGAAATCTGTTCTGCAGAATTTGGTAAATAGTATGACAACACGAATTTTCCAGGTTATTAACCGAAATGGCAAGATTACATGTACATGGCAATTACATGACAGTTACATGGCAATTGACATGAAAATCTACCGATGGTTTCGAATTTTTCATTGATAATACTTATGAATTTTGGAAATGGTCTTATAAAAAATGGACAGCTGAAATTGTTGTATTTAAGCCCAATAAATAAACAAACGACTCTTTTGAACCTAATTGCGATAAATATACTTTATTCTAAGAATTCAACAATGTATGACAATATCTTGTTGAAACTTAACTGTTTGTGTTTCAACGAAATATATTCGAGGTGGTCTTATTGAAGTTGAACAGAGTGTAATACCCTTATATACAATGGTATAAATCTGCGACGAGACTAGACGAAAGAGGGGTCGATTCCGGATCAGTTTTCTGTCATAATCGGACCAGCTGCTGATTGGGTAGGGATACCATCCGTCCTGATATAGCAGAACATATGTTGATATTAAAATTCTTTCGGGCGTCCTGATTCGTTTTTCATATTCTAGCAAATGTCCTAGTTTTCATAAGAAATTATGATTTGTTGACGAATAATTTTATTTCAGTGCATTTTGTTTTTAATCATAAACTTTTCATTAGTTACTAAAATGTTGCATGCGTGTAAAGAGTGACAGTTGCATCTTCCACGAGATCTCCCACCTGTTTTCATTCAGAGTTTACGACGACGATGTTGTTGTTGTGTCTTGTTTTGAACAGGGGTATGACTAAAACGTCAAATCCATCATATTGCCAGTGTACCCAATATTGCTGCGGTTCACTGACATTTTGGTTCTGTCAATTACTGTTGTCTACAACTCGGTCCGGTTATATAGTCGAATAATGGCTAACTTTAAACTCCATGTCAAATGTGAACACCTCCATGTGAAACCGAAATATGAAAATCGCTCATGCAGTTCCCGTGATTTCAACGTGATTTCAATCCTCGCAAATAATATGTTGGTAAACAAATGACGCCATATCGATTTTGATTTTGGGTAGCCTAAATTCAATTGATGTCTAACCCCTGGTTTTGAAATTCCAAGTTGACATTTGAAATGTCTTAACGGAAGTATCATTTTACCGACGAATTGCGCTGGGAGTACCTTTGTTTCACAGGAGGCCATGATGATTATGAGGCTAAGTTCTGCATATGTCATTTATACGTTTTGGTGACTAAAATCGGTATGTGCATTGTGTCATTTTGTTTCGAGTTAACACTGTCAGAAGAGCAATTTTTGCTCTCACAGTTGCTCATTCAATACCAATACGGGATTCGGCAACAAAATATGCGTAAGGGAACGAAGGGTAAAGCGCACCGTTGAGGTAAAAAAGTCGTTTTGTTGTTGCTAGAAGCTTCAAATGCGGAGAGCTCATTCGCCTCCAGTTTAAGTTTTCCAAATTGTCGAGACAAGCAAGCTGCGTTTATGTCTTCATATAACGAAACTTAAATACTCACTATGAATGACAAACGAAACACCCAATGTTTGCGCTATTTAACGTCATGTTTTATATGAAAATGTATCATTGTGACAGCAATTGAACAAATTTAACAAATTAAATATTTTCCAGGCTCGTTTAATTGGAAAATGTAACGAAAATGTGAAATTATCAGACATAGGTAGCTTGAATTTACAGTAATAGATCAAGTATTATATTATTACTCAATAATATGCGTAACGTTTGATCAATATATTATAAAGTTTTATAAACTTCAAGTTTAAGCCCAGTAGCAGAGAAGAGAAGGCAAGAAAATGTAAACAGTGAAAAAATTGACAGATGATTTACGCTCTAAAAATTGAACATAATATTAAGATGTCTCTAAAAGGGTGGGAGACATCATATGTAAGGTGGGAGCTTCGTATATAATGATATTAATGTTAGCATCATCATGATAAACACGGCGAATGGGAAAGGAATTACGAACTGAAAATTGAATAAAATATACATATAGACGCTGAAACGCTGTGGACAAATATTATAATGCATTTTTATCGGTTTATGTAGAATGCATTATCAAAATAAACCCATATGTATTGTAATCATAACTTGCTGTGCTATTCATAACAACATTTATGGTCGTATTCCGCCAATGATGACAAATGTGTAATTTAGGAATGAAGCTTCGCCATAGAAACTGAACATTGAATAAAAACATTAAAATGTGGTAAGAGCATCAGTTGAAATATTTTAAAGCATTCTCATCGGAATAAATTGAATGATACAATAATTATACGACTAAATAATGTATGTACGCTTAAAAAACAACATAAAAATATGATTTCTGGATAAATTTCTTTTTTTTAAGTTTCGAACACACCCCATAAAAAGCCATTTTTATTTTTTTTAAATACCCTCTGTTGGTGTTGTATCTAGAATTTACAAGGTAATGAAACGTTAACGTTAATTAGTTTCTAGTAATCAGCTTTTTAGTTGCAGGCGAAATTGACCAACTATATTATTTTAGTATTATATATATTCCATGCCAACCCGCATAGTGGTTCTCAGATTTTCGTGTAAATTGGTAGTTTTGTTCCTTATCGTTAAATGTTAGATCCCATTCCATTTTAGGGTGGTTCGAAAAATCTAGTTTTTCCCCTTTTTTCCAAAAACATTTTTTTTCAAAAATTCATATCTTTTGAACTATTAAACCGATTCAGATATGATCGACATATAAAATTGGCCAGTTAGCAAGTTTTTTTTTTTGAAATAATACTATACTTGCAAAAAAAATAATTTTGTTTTCTTAATTATTGATCGTAATTGTTCTTTATAGTTTTCATTCAAGGGCGCTATATATTTTTTATATTTTTTTTCGAAAGCTGTGGATTTTTTTGATAAAATATCCAAAAATGTGTTCTTCTTCGTTTTTAAATTATGATTTTTCAAATTTAACCGATGGTTCAAAAAATCATTTTTCTACTTTTTTTTTCAAAAATGATGTTATTCAATAATTTTTTATATTTGATCTACTGAACATATAATCGACATAGTTAATTTAAGTCAATAATTTCACACTTGCAAAAAATTTTTTTTTTTATTTGTAAAAAACGGATACAATTATTAATCACGAAAACAAAATTATTTTTTTTCGCAAGTGCAATATTTTTCCAAAAAAAATAATCTAATTTGATATATCGATCATTTAAATCGCTCTAGCCGTTCAAATGATCAAAAAAAAATCTATAGAACATGGGAATGTTTGAAAATTTAGATTAATTTTTCTCGAAAACATGTTTTTTTTTAATTTTGAAAAAATACATATGAATATGCGTAGAACGGTAGCATAGGTTCTGTCGTTTTGAACTGTTTTTGCTGTTTTTACTGTTCTAAGTGCTTTGAATATTTTCACTGTTTTTGAAAATTTTACTGGTTTTACTATTTTTATTGTTTTTACTGTTTTGATTGTCCTTACTGGTTTTATGATTTTGTCTTTACTGTCTTTACTATTTTTACCTTTTTTACTGTTGTTTTTACAACATTTACTGTTTTGGCTGATTTTACTTTTTTACTGTCTTTACATCTTTACTGTTTTTACTATCCGGACTATCTTTACTATTTTTGCTGTTTTTACTGTTTTGAAAGTCTTCACTATTTTCACTGTTTTCACAAATTTTACTGGTTTTGCTGTTTTAATTATTTTGACTGTTTTTCTAGTTTGTTTTTTCGTTGTCAAAAAAAATCTAGATTTTTTACACAAATTTATAACTCAAAATATAGCACCTACAATTTTTGATCAAAGGATGAAATGTAGAAAATTGTTTATATTTGCTTAGAAAAACACCAATATTTAAAAAAAAATTAACTGAAAAATAATTATTTTAAAAATTAAAACTTATTTTTTCCTCAAACGTTTTGTTAAATCCTAAAAAAAAAATATGTGAATAGCCCTTACAATTTCCAACAAGTTGTCTATACATCAGAAGATGGGCACTTTCACAGGAAAACATTTTTCTAACAATCTTTTCATTTTTTCTTTGAAAAAATTACAACTAATAATTTTATTGAAAACAAGATTGTGATATTTGACAAAGTTTTAGATCTTATTAAAATATGAACTTTTGTCGAAGACGACAACTTTCTATCTTTCATAGTTTCTGGAATATAAGGCATTTTCATATGGAGACTCCTGTAAAAATAATGTTTTACTCATAACATGTTTGTATGTGAATTCTCGCGTTTGACATGTTCTTGACATGTTTATAAATAGAAAAAAGGTAGCAGAGCATGTAAGTCGCGATAATTTATACATACAAAATTTACGGATTCAACATTAATAGTAATTTTTCAAAGAAAGACATGAAAAAGTTGTTGTCAGAAAAACTTTTCATGTTTGAGGGACTTGTCGGAAATTGTATGGGCTATTCATATCTATTTTTTCAAAATTAAAAAAAACATGTTTTCGAGAAAAATTAATTTAAATTTTCAAACATTCTTTTCAATGATTTTTTTTTTCAATTTTGCTTCGAAAAATGTTGAGTAAAAAACTATAAGATCTACAAAATGTTGGTTAAAGAATGAAATGTAGGAAATTATTTAGGTTTTCATAAAAAACTATCAAACAAATTTTTGATAAAAATTTTTTTTTAAATAAAAATTCATTTTTCTCGAAAAAATGTGTTTCTGAAATTTTGGAAAAATTAATATAAATAGCCCTAACAATTCCCAGTAAGTCACCCATACATCGAAAGACCTTTACAGGCAAAAAGTTTTTCTGACAACAACTTTTGTTCATGTTTTATTTGAAAAATTACTATTAATCTTTAACTCGTAACATTTTTATGTATAAATTATCGCAATTAGAACATGCAAACCATTTTCTATTTAGAAACATGCCAAGAACAAATTAAGCGCGAAACACACACACACATACACAAATGTTACGAGTGAAATATTATTTTTTAAGGAATCTTCATACAAAAACTCCTTATATTCCAAAAATTATAAAAGATAGAAAGTTGTCGTCTTCGACGAAAGTTCATATTTTAATAAGAGCTAAAACTTTGTTGAATGCACATCGCTATCTTGAATTCTAATAAAACTAGGATTAGTTGTAATTTTTTCAAAGAAAACATTAAAAAGTTGTTGTTAGAAAAACTTTTTTCTCGTCAAAGTGCCCATCCCCGATGTATGGACAACTTGTTGACTTGTTTTTTTTTTTGAGAAAAAATATTTTTTATTCTTAAAATATTTTTTTTACAGCGAGAATTTTGTTTAAACATTTCTTGGTATTCTATTACAAAAATTCAAATAATTTTTTATATTTCATCTTTGACCAGAGTTTTGTAGGTATCTTGGTTTTTGAGTTCTAATTTTTGTTTAAAAATATTAAGGAAATTTTGTTTTCATAAGATAGTCTAATTCTTTTTTTAATTCTTTTTTTCAAGTGTGCAAAGTTACTTAAATTACTCACAACGTTTCAATGCCATTTGAGATGGTGTTGCCAACTCCTAAGACGAATTGGCATGAAATTCGTCTATTTTGTTTTTACTGTCTCTACTACTTTTGTTGTCTTTGCTATTTTTACTGTTTTTACTGTTTTTATTGTTTTTACTATGTTTACTGCTCTGTTACTTTTTTTACAACTTTTACTGTTTTGGCTGATTTAACTGTTTTATTTTTTACTGTTCTAACTATTTTTTTTTTATCTAATTATTTTAACTATTTTCGCCGTTTTCACTGTTTTTACTGTTTTGTCTTTACTTTTTCCACAGGTTTTATCTACGTTTTTAGCATCGAAACAGTTTGAAGTTTACTACCTAAAATTGCAAGTAACATTACGTTTACGACGAGAAATCAAAAATCTGTTTGCGTGAAAGCTTCAGTTGCATTGTTTATTATTAAAATTTTCAAGAAACAAAGCATTGATTAATAGTTGAGCTTCGATCTTGAAAAGCCGTGAGTCCCACAACGGAATGCCACTGAAGAAGTTCCGACGGAGCTCCCTGCAAGACGCATCTCGAACCGAACCTGATTCGGTCCTCTTCATTGCTTCCGAGCACTGATCTGAGCGCCGACAGCATGGAGCAACATTTATTGGTGAAGATAAATTGTAGATTAATAGTAGGAAATTAAATCCTAGAATCATCGTAGTCTGTATGTACTTCACAGGAAAATCAGATTTTCAGGGCTTTCCCTTTGATGTCATGCGCTCGGCACAAAGACATTGGCTAGCAACATTGGGATCCGGCACGAATGCAGTGAATTAATTAAAGCCATTTAAAGCACTAGCTGTGCGATGCCCACCTATCCGTAGGCCTTGGCGTAGCTTTCGGGTTTTTCGCCAGCTCCATGGCCAAATGAATGGTGGATTCCGAAGGGTAGTCCGAAACATAAAATCAATGATGAAAGGTGTCATAAGGCGAACCTCAACCGTCGACACTTACCCCGCCCTTTGGGGAAACGAAGTAAATGAAGGGTATTATCTATTACCTCTCAGAAACCCCCCCCCCTCTTCACACCTCGTTTGCTTGGTGGTTTCATGCTGGGCCAATAATTTGAGTTGGAAGGAGGGGGGATTTGATAGATGCTGCCGTGTAGCGGGAAGTTTACAAGTTTGCCCGTAACGGTGGGGCATCCGATGGTGGCCATAAACAGCGAGTTTGATGGCGGCGGGGCTTAGTGCGGTTAAATTTATACGTCGGAGACCATTTTAAATCCATCAAATTTCTGCCGCCTCAATGAGGGGCAATCCTCCCTCCAGTTGTCGAGATGTTATCGACTGGTAGGAACAAGCTGCAGAAGGCGATTCCGATCCCTAGCCGAGGAGGACGATGTTTGGTTTACGGTACCGCTATAATTTCGCCCGTAAATTAGTGCAATTTGTTGAACTTACCCCGAGTCTAAACGAGACTATTACAAATCATCTCGCACGTGAGCGTATGACGTAACATTAGCCCCAAGCACACCGATAAGGCTCCTCGACGCCTCGCAAAACAAATTTCAATAAGGTACGACACAGGAAATGAGTCTTTTTCGCTCTTCATCATACTCCATCAGTTGGGCTTTCGGCAGCTACCAGCCCACCCTTCCAAGCGGAGTGTGCTTTTTTTTTTTGCTTCTTGTTTTATGTAAACTGCTGCCATTTGCGTTGTTCTCTTCCGCACTCGCTGCCTGCTTCACCACACAAGAGCCACACGACTCCATATTTTCCCACGGTATATCATATAATCGATTCCCTCAGACCTGGGTGAAGCTCGCTTCAGCTCAGTTTCAAACCACCGAAAAGAGGTAACTTGAACGGTTTGCTTGTTAGCGCAAAGAAAAAAAATACTGGGAAGAGAGTGGAAAAAGCGACTGCCACATGTCAGTCAACGGATCTAACCGGATCTTACGTCATTGTTACACATCACAAAGTATCGAAGAGGGGACTACTTGAGGTTGATATCGTTTATCAGTCAGGTTCCCTCCTTCCCTCTTCCCCCCCCCCCCACGGGTCAGACTTTTCGGGGCAGGTGAACTGTAAAATCTCAAGATTTGTCCGCCCCAAAAACCGTCGTTACACCATTTGCGAAATTATAAACTCGATTGCAAAAATCTCCGTGCAAATCCTGGCTGGCTTTCGGTTTCCTGTGCATGCCATATACCGTCTCTTCTTCTTCACTGATTGACTGTTGGAATTCACGGCGAAACACACCGCATGCACGAACCGAGTGTGGGTGGATGGGTGGTGGCGGTTGCACGGATAGTCTAGCTCGCGCCCGCTCCGGTGAATGAAGTGGATTTATTCCGAGCTTGATTCCGTGTGAGAGGAAGAACAAGAGTAGCGATAAAAATTTTCCCGGAAGAGGGAGGGGCGATTGTGGGTTGCGAAGGAGGGGAAAAAAGAAATTTCAGACGTGTGGGAAACGTGTTTGAAAAACTTTGTGCATATGCTGAAATTGATGTATGTGCAACACCTGCTTTTTGCGGGTGCGTTCTCTCTCAAGTTGTTCAAAGTAATTTCAGGTATGCGGGGGATGATGGTGATGGGGAAGGTGTCGGACGAGTGCTTGTAAAATAGTTCGAAAAAAGAATATATGTTATTGCTAAAGCACTTAACAAGCAATGGGACCGCAATCAAAAACATGTTGAACGATTATGGTTACATGTATTGGGGAACAATCGAGCAAAATTGTCAATTGAAACATTACATATCCAATAGTTTGGTTAGACATCTTATTTCGTAACATTGTGCTTCATTCTTAGTCATTGACTAGCTGACCCGGTAAAATTCGTTCCGCCCAAAATTTATTTTTCGTTATCACATCCACGTTTTCTTACTAAGCGCACGTTCATGGGTCCAATCGCAGAATTGTTCATTGATTGATCTTCTGATCTACCCTTTAAAATTATTTTTACTATGAAATTTCAGTACTTCTACCGAAACTCGACATTATATTATCAGATTATGTTATACCCTTTTCATTTTGCACCCTAAAACCTTCGTTCTCGAGTTATGCAGAAATTTGTGTTTCAATTCTATGGCAGCCCCTCCTTAGAAAGGTGGGAGGATTGTTGAACAACCTTAAAAATGTTTTTTGCCCCCTAAAACCTCCACATGCCAAATCAGGTTCCGTTTGCTTGATTAGTTATTGAATTATGCAGAAATGTATGCTTCATTTGTATGGCAGTATGTCAAATTTAGCTCTATTTGCGTGATTAATTCTCGAGTTTTGCAGAAATTTGTGTTTCATTTGTATGGCAGCCCCCCCTGAGAGAGGGGGAGGAGTATCTATTTACCATAGAAACGTTTCTTGCCCCCTGAAACTCTCACATGTCAAATTTGGCTCTATTTGCTTGATTAATTCTCGAGCTTTGCAGAAATTTATGTTTCATTTGTATGGCAGCCCCCCCCCCCCTTAGAGAGGGAGGAGGGGTCTCGAACTATCATAAGAACCTTCTCCGACCCCAAAATCCCGTACATACCAATTTTCATGTCGATCGGTTCAGTAGTTTCCGAGTCCATAATAATCTGACAGACAGACAGACAGACAGAAATCCATTTTTATAGATATAGATACAAAAGTTTTTTTTAAACGGTTTTATTTAGCTTGCCTTGCTGTTTGTATGTTTGTATGTTTGTATGTTTGTATGTTTGTATGTTTGTATGTTTGTATGTTTGTATGTTTGTATGTTTGTATGTTTGTATGTTTGTATGTTTGTATGTTTGTATGTTTGTATGTTTGTATGTTTGTATGTTTGTATGTTTGTATGTTTGTATGTTTGTATGTTTGTATGTTTGTATGTTTGTATGTTTGTATGTTTGTATGTTTGTATGTTTGTATGTTTGTATGTTTGTATGTTTGTATGTTTGTATGGCTGCCACTACAAAATGGCGGACTACATATTATGTCAAAACCCCGTTAATATGGGTATCAAATGAAAGGGCTTGACTAGTAGAAAACCGTTATTCATGAAAAATGCAAATCCAAGATGGGTGCCACTACAAAATGGCGGGCTACATATTTTCTCAAAACCCCCTTTTATTATGGGTATCAAATGAAAGGGATTGACTAGTAGCCTTATTTGTATTGTATTGCTTTGTATTTGCCAACAGATGATTCCCATCCCAATGACATTAGTACTTAAACAAACTTAAACTAACAACACAAATTTTAAAACTGACAACACCGTAAACTAACAAAAAAAATTGTCTAAATTTGCGCTTATTCGATTCTTGGCATACATTGAAATCAAACACAAAGTAACACTTATTGAAAACACGACACATACTCCGCACTGGTTCATGTAGGTCATAGTTCGTTCTAGCATGAGGTATGATGAGAAATAAGTGTGATCGTAGATGACGACGACGGGTATTAATGTGCAGCATACCGAGCAGTATAGGACAATCGATATTGCCCTGCAAGAGATTTGCAACGAAGCATGCTTTCGTTACCTTGCGTCTCGCGTCCAATAGTTCCAGGTTGATGAGCTTACATCGGCTTGTGTAGCTTGGCAAATTCAAAGGATCCCCCAGCTGAGGTGACGAAGTGCAAACCTAATGAATTTCCTTTGAGCAGATTCAATGCGTTGTGTTCCATTTTGGTAATGCGGTGACCAAGCAATAGATGAGTATTCCAGGATAGGACGCACTATTGAACAATATAAGGCTTTTAGGCAGTAAACGTCCTTAAATTTTTTGGCAAAGCGAAAAAGAAACCCCAATTGCGAAGTGGCTTTAGATACAGCATATGTGACGTGATCTTTAAAACTCATTTTAGCGTCGATCAGAATCCCCAAGTCCTTGACTGTTGATTCGCGTTTAAGTTGTACGCCTGCCAATGTGTAGTCAAAGCAGGAGAGTGTTTTTTTTTTCTTTCTTTATTAAAGAGATTTTCAGCCAAAGGCTGGTTCATCTCTAAAGGCAGAAGAGTGTGTGTTTACGCCCGAATGAAATAACGGAGCACTTCGACACGTTAAGCGACATACGATTCGTTAGACACCATTCGGCAAAAGCTTCCAATTGTTGTTGCAGGAATAATGCGTCTCGTGGTTGCTGTATCACGTAGTAGAGCTTCAGGTCATCGGCATACGAGAGTTTCAGACATTTCATCGTGAAGTTGACGTCGTTCATGTACAGCAGGAACAAAAATGGTCCTGGGTGACTGCCCTGCGGAACACCAGACCAAACCGGAAACGGTGATGAAACATGATCTCCAATTTTGACTGCCATGCTACGTCCAGTTAGATACGAGCGGATCCAGATGACCATTTGGTTACTCATTCCAAGTTTGTCAAATTTAGCTACTGCTATTCGATGATTCATCTTATCAAACGCTGCGGATAAGTCGGTGTAGATAGCGTCTACTTGTAGTCCATTCTCGATTTGATGTATCACGAACGAGGTGAAGCACGTCAAGTTAGTGGTCGTGGAATGCTTAGGCATAAATCCGTGTTGTTCCAAAGAGATATACTGTGAACAACTTTGCATTAACGCCTGAAGCACGATCAGTTCAAACAACTTCGAGGTGGCACATAATGCAGCAATACCTCGATAGTTCGAAACGCTCCGTTTGCAGCCTTTCTTATATACTGGAAAAACATACGACTGTTTCCAGCATCTCGGAAATACACCGGAAGATAAGGACAGATTGAACAGTGTCGCTAGAGGTGACGCAAGTGTGTCTTTCAAGACGAGTGATGGAATGCCGTCCGGACCACATCCTGTGGAGGTTTTCATGATCTCAGTTGCTGCAATTACCATATCGTCAGTGATAACAAAATCCAGCTCAGAAGCAAGAAGTCGAGGTACGTTTCTAGTAGAAGCAGCAACATCCTGCGGATCTATGTGTTCATTGACAAATACATTACTGAACTGAGAGCGAAACACGTCGGCGATGTCGGTAGTCGTATCAGCTTCCAATAAACCGACGTAGATGGTAGACCGGATTCCTTACGTTGGTCTTTGACGTAACGCCAAAATCTTTTAGGACTTACCTTAAGGCGTCTCTGCAGACGGTCTTGATAAGCACTGAAGATATTTCACTGAAGATACTCGTCTTTAGATATTTCGCTCTTGTTGAGTCCGTACGGTGCTTACTGAACTGTCTTAAAGCAGACTGCTTCACTCTTTTAAGATACTTCAGGGCACCATTTGACCAGGCAGGCTTGGTATCCTCACGTTTCGTCTTCAATGGAACAAACTGATCGATTGCATACAGTAGAATACTGGACATGATCGATGCAGCGAGGTTAGCGTCACAACATTGAATAACATCTATCCACTCGATTTGTGCGAGGAAATTGTTCATCGCGGTAAAATCAGTTATGCTGCCAAGAGATTCAGCTCAAGTTGAAGTCGCCCAGGATCATAATGTTGTCTCTCGGTCCTAGTTGTGAAACAACCCAATAGAGAGAGTCGAGATGTTGGTTGATCAAAGGTCCATCGTTTACCCTATCAGGAGGCATGTAAGCTACGCACAGGTAAAGTGTAGCGTCCAATATGATAATAGCGATCGACAGATGCTCTACCGTCGAGCAACTCGGAGGATTGAGCGTACGGGATTTGATCCTTGAGTGAACAGCCAACAATACACAACCTCCCGTGCGTCCCGTGTTACTATTCAGCGACGAACGATCCTGTCTGTAAGAGTAAGAGTTGTCGAACAGCTGACTTGATGCAGTGTTTCCATTGAGCCAGGTTTCGGAAAAGGCGTAAATGTCGTAGGAGCCATCACTCAGAGCCAATTGGTACTCTACGAGAGAGCTGTTGATACCACCAACGTTTTGGTAGTAAATTAAGATATCCGAGGAATCAGGACTGGCACTTCTCTGTTGTTGCTCATCACACGGTTATTTATGAAAAATGCAAATCCATCAAAATCCTACAAAATGGCGGACTACATATTATGTCAAAACCCCATCAATATGGGTATCAAATGAAATGGCTTGAATAGTACATCACAGTAGATCATGAAAAATCCAAATTCAAGATGGTCGCAATCACAAAATAGCAAATTATTTTATTAAACGGTTTTATTTAGCTTGAACTGTTCGTATGTATGTTTGTATGTCTGTAGGGTTGTCCCACATCAATAGAAATTTGACCAATAGGAACTGACCGAATTTATAAAACACCTTTATCTCTGCTGTCATTTTAAAGCTGCTTATCTTGAAAAATCCTATTTGGCCGCCGCTAGAAAATAGCTGAGTCCATATCATCTCAAAAAAAAGGATGATTGAGATATGTGTATCAAACGAACGAATTTGACTTGGAGAACACACTATGTATTTTCTGCAATCCACTCAATATAGGTATCAAATAATTTTTTTTTGACTGATAGAATACAGTACAATGGTTTTATTGTAGAGAAATATTCTAATGAAACAGATAATATACTAAAAACTAGAAAATAAAATAAGTAAAAAAACTTTTTAAGTTAAACGGTTTGACGTCGTTATTAGTAGTTATCAGTTAGCATTGATAAGACTAAAATAAAATCGTGGGGCACGTTGGATTTCCATTATCCACAATTGACGACTTCATCATATGTCCCACGATTTTATTTTAATCTGATCAATGCCCTAGACTAATGAAGGAGAGGTGTGATAACTGCTAACTGCTACTTGCCTAATTATTTTCTAGCTTTTAGTACATTATTATGTTTAATCACAATTAAACCGTTATACTCAAAAAGTTTTATTTACTTATTTTATTTCATCAATAAATGAAAATTTTTGAATCTGTCAGTAATGTAATCAAGCTTATCGGAAAGAGTCAACATGCAGAACATGCAAAAGTGGAGGCGATATACGCATATGCCATATTATATCTATATATAAAAATGGATTTCTGTCTGTCTGTCTGTCTGTCTGATTCGTATGGACTCGGAAACTACTGTAGCGTTCGCGCAAGGGCAGTATCTGATGGTCACCAAAAATGTCGACCGTTTACAACACTGATGCCAATACACAGAATGTACATTGTGCGCACCTACACAACGACGAAAAGTTGTATTCGAACTTATGGAACACCCTGTGGATTACCATCGTTAGTAGCAACTAGTTGTTTTCATGATGGAATGCATTCCCAAACTTTGACTGTCATGTGAATCTGTATCTTCTCAGATAGCCAAGCAGCTCCTAATGTATTGAAATTAGGAGCTGCTTGGCTATCTGAGAAGATACAGATATTGTCATGCCTGTTTTTTCTTACCAATCAAAAGTTTGTACGTGTTATGATAGTATGTATTTCTGCTATAGGCCACTGTCTCATTAGAATTGACATGTCGATTTCAGGTTCAGCAATCCCAGCTCCTGTAGATTTACCAATTTTAGACCCATCGGTATAAAACACAAGTGATTCTGGACGAGTTTCTAATTATTTTTTTTAATTCATTTAAAAAACATTATTGAAAAATGATCAGCGGGAATATTAAAAATTACAAATTCTCGGTATATGTTCGACAGAATGTGAAAGAAAAGAGATGGTGATAGACCTGACGTTATAAAAAAAACAGAGAAGATCTCAGTAAACTAATGACCCGATATTTGAACATGACTAAGACTCCCTTCGCCCAAGAGGAAAAGACACAACAATGCTGTGTAATTTCTTCTTGCCTGTTTTCCTCGTTTTTATTTTATTTTATTTGTGTTTGTTTTTTAATCTATGACTCATACAAATACAAATAACTTTTCCCATGACGACGTGAATGATCTGAACATTAGCTAGAGAAATATTAACGGTAACTTTTTGAGAATTCTTCAATGGAATGTTCGTGGAATAAATGACTTAGAAAAATTCAACCAAATAATTTTATTCATTAATCAGTGTGACGTGTCCATAGATGTCATAGTGATTGGCGAGACATGGCTTAAAGCTGAAATGTGCTCAATTTATAATATAAATGGATACAAATCGATTTTCTCGTGTCGTGAGGTATCTGCTGGTGGTTTAGCTGTATTCGTTAAAAATTCAATTCGACATAAAATCATTGACAATCAAAATCTAGATGGATCCCATTTCATTCACATTGAGCTATCAATCAATAATCAGTTTGTCGATGTTTTAGGTGTTTATCGTCCCCCCTCTTTTGACTTCAACAGATTTTATGACTTCCTGGAAAATAAATTGAATCGTTCTAAATCAAGACCATACTTCATTGTAGGTGACGTGAATGTTCCTGTAAATTTGTCTGGTAATAATATTGTAGTTCGTTATAGCAATCTCTTACAGTCGCTAGGTTTTATATGTGGCAACACGTTTACTACGCGCAATGCGAGTAACAATATATTGAACCATGTTGTATACAGAATCATGGACGTGCCGAACATTCGGAATGATACTGTTTTCTCTAGTCTTAGTGATCACTCATTGATTGTATCTTCGTTAAGACTAAACGGTTGCAATGTGAAAACAAAACTGAAAAAGACCATTGTAGACCACAACAGATTAAACACGCGCTTCTCTAATTTCTTGGAAACAGTGAGTTGTGGGCAAAGCGTTGAATTGTGCCGAACAAAAATCTCGTCAACGTACAATGCGTTGTTAAACCAATGCTCCAAAACCATCTCTGTTGAGGTCAACACCAAAGGAAACGCTTGTCCCTGGATGTCATATGATCTTTGGAAATTGTTGAAAATTAAAGACATATACTTGAAAAAGGTTAAAAGCCGTCCAAATGATACGTACCTACAAGAAATGCTCAACCATATTTCAAAAAAAGTTCAAGTAGAGAAAAGGCACAGTAAAAGAGCATATTTCCAACAATTATTGAACAATACGAATAATTCAAGAATGTGGAAAACAATTAATTCCATTTTTGGACGCTCCAAGGAAAGAACACAAATTAATCTTATTAATGATGGTATTGAGTATACAAAGGACGAAGAAGTGTGTGAAGTTTTTAACGAATATTTTTCAAGCATCGGAACTCAACTATCTCGTGAAATTCCTAAGCGTAATAATGGTAATCCATCGATGTACACTCGTTATGTCCCAAACTTAATTTTTTTTTTATCCGTCAAATCCAGCTGAGGTGCTAACGATCATACAAGATCTGAACAGCAAAAAAGTTGCGGATCTGATAATATTCCAGTGAATGTAATAAAAACGAACGCAGTTGCCTTTTCTAGAATTTGCTCGGAAATGTTCAACATATTGCTGTCTACAGGAAGATACCCAAACTGTCTAAAAATTGCTAGAGTCGTACCAATTTTTAAATCCGGCGATTTTACGAATCCTAGCAACTATCGACCGATATCAACCGTATCAGTGTTTAATAAAATATTTGAAAAGCTCATTATTGTCAGATTTCTTGATTTTTTGAATAAAAATAACGTCTTCTACCAGCTCTATTACGGATTTCGGCGTGGCAGCAGCACTGTAACTGCCATCACTGAGCTTGTGGATGAGCTGATAGATGGAATCGATCACAAAAAGGTAGTTGGAGCACTATTTCTTGACCTAAAAAGGCCTTCGATACAATCGATCATAATGTATTACTAAACAAATTGAATATCTATGGTATTCGAGGAATAGCCAACGACCTCGTGCAAAATTATCTCACCGATAGACACCAATATGTTGCATTGAATAATGCCAGAAGTATCCTGCGTCCAATAAATATAGGAGTACCCCAGGGTAGTAATATCGGGCCTCTGCTGTTTCTTATGTACATTAATGATATAGGTAACCTTCCGTTGATAGGAACAGCTAGACTATTTGCTGACGACACTGCATTATTTTATCCTTGTTCTGAATCAAAAACCGTCGTCTCAAATATTGAAAATGATCTAAATGTTCTTCTTACTTATTTTCAAGACAATCTTTTGTCACTTAATCTGTCAAAAACAAAATATATGTTCTTCCACTCACCTAGGAAAAAAATCATCGTTTGTTCCGACCCAAAGGTCGGGGATATTTCAATTGACAAGGTTAACCACTTCAAATATCTTGGAATTCAGCTAGACACGACCTTATCTTGGACACAACAAGTAAATTCTTTGGAGAGAAAAATTTCTTTACTCTGTGGTTTATTAAAGAGAGTATCCCACTTTGTGGCCAAGAAAGTGTTTATCAATTTCTACTTTGCATGTATACACTCACTATTGCAATATGGAATAATAGTATGGGGGCATGCATGTAAAACAAAACTAAAAAAATTACAAGTGTTGCAGAATAGATGTTTGAAAATCATATACAGACTACCAATTCTTCATCCTACTTCGGACTTGTACTCTGACGATTCTCATAGTATACTGCCTCTTATTGGACTGCGCGAATTACAGACTGTAAAATTTATTCACAGCGTTATAAATGACAATAATATCCATCACAACTTGACAATACCTACAGCAAATCACCAGCACTCCACACGACAAGCCCAAAATTTAATGCGAAGTCGGGCAACAACCAATGTTGGCCAACAGCGCATTTTGTTTTATGGACCGTCCCGTTTCAATGCTTTGCCACCGGAAATCCGAGCAATAACACGTTCAGATCTTTTTAAAAATAAATTGAAGCTATACCTAAAATCGATCATAAGAGTTTTCCTAGTATAGATTTCGATCAACCACAATAATCCACCTCAGTGTTTAGCTTTCTTATTTTTGTATACTTGCCAGTTTTTCTCATAATTTTGACAATCTATGTTTTATATTCAAATTTTTGTTGTTTCTATTTATCTTTTTTACTATGTTATATTCTTATATTATATTGGATTCCTTAAAAGAAATACTATTTTCACTGGGACCCATACATCTTTGCTTTACATGTTATTGTCCGCTTACCTCGTACCTAAATATCTTGTTCTGTGCTGTGGAATTGTAAATTGTCTTAAATTTTTTTTTCAGCAAAAAATAATTGGCGCCCAACTCTAGGATTCTCGAATAAGAGTTTCTTCGAGATGGGGGTGATTGGCGGGGAAAAAAAAGAAAAAAAATGCACCATCCTCAATCGGCACTGGAGAGAGTTTCACTGCCACGCAAAGAAGGGGGACTTGGAATAGTCGACATATCTGCACTGTGTGTTGCCCAGGTACAACAACTGCGCGAGTACTTCGCAGAACGCGCCAACCAAAACGCGCTATACCGGGCTGTCTGCGCCGCCGACAGAGGATACAGCGCTCTGCACTTGGCGCAAGCGGAGTACCAACTCAACTGCAATCTGCAGACAGTGGAGGAGAAGATTGCAGCTTGGAAGCAGAAGGCAGTGCATGGTGCCCACCCCCTTCAACTGGACCGGCCACACGTCGACAAGGCCGCATCTAATCTGTGGCTAACGCGTGGTGAACTCTCTTCAGTAGTAGAAGCCGACATGATAGCCATCCAGGACAGGATAATGCCGACGAGAAACTGCAGACGGTACGTCTGGCATCAAGACGTTGATGACATTTGCCGGATGTGCCATCAACCAGGTGAAAACATAGAGCACATTATGGGAGGCTGTCCCGTTTTGGCCAACGCAGTCTACACCGAGCGCCACAACAACGTGGCCCGTATTGTTCATCGACAACTGGCGCTCCAATGTGCTCTACTGGAAGACAACGTACCAAACTACCGGTACCTGCCTGCACCTGTCCTAGAAAATGACCGTTTCAAGCTATACTGGGATCGCACTGTTCTGACCGACCTCTCGATCCACCACAACCGCCCAGATATAATGGTTTACGACAAGAGCGACCGCAAAGTCACCATCATCAATGTCGCTATTCCACTGAACCAGAATCTGGAGGAGACCCACGGTCGCAAAATCTGCAAGTACCGACCATTGGCCGTGGAGCTCAAGAAACTGTGGGGGCTAAGGGAGGTCCCAATAATTGTTCCAGTCGTTCTCTCTGGAACTGGAATTGTCCCGAAGACACTTCTGGAAGCGCTAAAGGTGTTGAACATGGAGAAGGAATTGGCCGGCATCCAAAAGTCGGTCATCCTTAGCATTTGCGCGATTGTCCGACAATTTCTCGGTCAGGACTGAAACAGCACGAGCATGCAGATACGTGCATTCCGCAGAGCCTAGTCCCCCTTTGGCATTCAGAAGCCCGGGGGCTGGTGAAAATTCTGGCTAGGTTCGCCTAGTTAAGAAGTGAGATAAGTCTGCCAAAAAAAAAATGTGAAGGGGCAATCTTTTTATAATAAAGCCTTGAAATTCTTCCGCGTGAAGAAATTCCAAAATAAGTCGAAAATCGTTATCTCCGGACCTCAGCAAACCTGCGGAAGTTATCAACATATCCAACCGAATGGATTAGTGGATGAAAATTTGACAGAATGGCCCGATGCGCCGATCCATACCACATCGGAATAATACCCGGGGTAAACTTCGAATGTAGAAACACATATGCCCAACGCCCTCCTCTCAGTCAAACTCAGATTATCCTCCGGCCAAACGGTGTCCATCCCACTCGCGTGCCGGGGAAACGCACTCCCACGTTCGCCCGCGCTGGTCGAGTGCGTGTGGAAAGTGGCCTATGTTTATCGAAGACTTTGCCGTTGACAGGGATGACGCGTCGTTCACGCGTTGTTCGGCCCGATGATTGGCTTAAAGCTGCCCGGAATAGTAGTAGCAAGATTCCGAGCCCTGTACGCGAAAGCAAGCTGGGAGGAGGAAGCGGGACCGTCAGATGCCACCCGCTCTCGCAATCTCGGAAAGCTATTAAAAGTGATTGAAATTTAATGAAGCCTAAACAAACTCGCCGCCCGAAATGTGGCTCGCTTCCCCACCCACTCTCACCGTCTCATTCCACTAAATCCAATGTTAGCTGTGCGGGTGCAGCATCCATCCATGGTGGGGGGTGTGAGAAGGGGTAAGTGTTTGAGTTGAGCCTATCCCGCTTCTGGGCTTTGATGTTGGCTACGGGGAGATTTATCCCAAACCAACGAGCAGAGATTTCCGCCACTCGGTGAATAGTGCAGCAAGGTGTGCGTATGCGTGGGTCATCTCCAGAGCTTTTCGCATCCCCTGTAATCGACGCAAGATTGGGATTATTTTCTTTAGATTTATGCGCCCGGTAATCACTTTGTGTACGGAGTAAATATTTGAGCAATATTTGAGCGCGAGATATCGCCGCCAGCACATAGGTGGATGTTGATAGGCCGATAAGCCAGGAATAGATAATTTTGATGCTGACAAGTCGAGGGGTTTACGTATGAAGAAAGCATTAAACTTTATTTTAAGTGACGCTCACTTTAATAATATTGTTATGATCTGTCGCTTCTTGTGCGATTAGGAAAACTCATGTTTTCAACACCCTTCGCTCCATTAGTGGGATTTGGGCCGTTATTATAATTTTAAGAATGTTTGGGAGGGTTTCACAGGCTTCAATAACGGAGACGGTTTACGACCTGATGGACACGTGTTCGGTACCAACCCCCGCAGCAAGGGGTTGATTTATGGAGGAAGCACATAAAGCATTTGTTTATTGCGCCGTTAAAAGGTGCCGGAGAACGACTGTCTATAAGTAATAAACCACCGGCAAGCATATTGGAGTACCGAGGTTGATGATGCTTGGGTCGACTTCGAACCAAAGCATGGTTTGTGCTATTATTTTGGCATTCCACAATGCTCAGCATGCACAATCACAAAGTCAGTGTGTGCACTTCGCCAATATCTCCGCATGAATTCCACGGTAAAATCCTCTTCATTAACATCGGGAGAAAGAGAGCGAGTCGTTCCGGGCAGTCCAGAAGCATATTAAATCTCCCTGTGTAAGGTACATCCGGATGCCGACCTTTGGCTCTCCCTTTATTCCTGCTTTATTGTGGTTATTAAAATCAGCGCTTCGCCGCTTCACGATTTCGGCAAACAATAACCGTGAAACGGCGAACAGCACGAGTGCAAAAGTCATAATAATTCGCTGCGCTGGATGGTTTGTCTGCTCGACTGAATCCTAAAATGTACGCGATGCGGTAGATACTATCACAAACTTAAATAAGTACGAAATGACACCCCTAGCTCCAGCATCCCACGCCAAAGGGACCCGAAATAAACACAGCCGTGGAATTGTTCGGATTTTAATTGAATCATGCTGGGCCGGATGCTGGTACTGTTGTCCAGCCATGTTCGCAGCCCGGACACACATCACTACCGAGCGAGCATTACAATACACATCACAAATTTACCTGCTCATGAAGATGTTTTATTTCGGTCTCCAGCTTCCAACTGATGGACATCCCGTGGGCAGACTTACCTGTAAATAAACAGAGGAAGAGAACAATTTTAGGAAGTTCTTCTTATCGACAGGAGAAAAAAAAACTACTCCAAAGAACTCAATTTGATGAAAAATCCATTGAAAGCTCATTTTGTACATGCCCTTCGCTGCATTCCGAGTGCTCCCTCCCATAGGATGGGAAGGGGGAGAGAAACAAAACACGGCAGGCGGCATTACACTGCTTTCGATGATACTCTCGTACCGAACACTCTTTGTGCTTTGCATATCGGATCTGGTTTTCTATCAAGATGCACCAGTTAACTGCACAGTTCGAGCGAGTCTGTACAATGCAGCTCTCGGAGCTTTGCTAATGCGGAAGGAAAACGGATGAGAGCAGCTGGGTGGAAAAGTTTTGGGTGGTGCCGAAGAGATTGGAAAACGAATCCCCCTAGGAGGATCAGTCTTCGCATCCCATAGCCGCACTGCAAGGCCCCGCTCATTCCGAGCTGATGTTTCAAATTAAAGGGTGTCCCACATCAAATTGCTTCACGGTAAAAAGGCTGTAAAAAATTACCCATTGGGTATTTTTTTCTTTAAAATTTGGGTAGAAGTCGTTTAGAGTGTATTGTTTACACTGTATTCCAATCGCTGTTAGTTTTAAGAAAATCAGAAAAAATGGCGTCACCCAAAAAGCAACCTTCGGGCCATCGGAAAACAACTCGGAATCGTGCAGTCAACAGTGAGTCGTGCGATTAAACGTTACTACGAAACTCTGTCATATTCACCTGAGAATAGTCAGTGGACTATGAAGAAATTCGCCTTCGTATTCGATTGGAAACGAGTTCTGGCTACTTCCAGCAGTTTCTCCGTCAACATAACTCAACAGTCATTCGGGCGTTTAGTTGCTAGTCAAATGGACTTCAATGCATATTGAAGTGTCTCTCCCCAGAATGAGTTCGTTTCTCTCTCTCATGTATCCCGTGTGCATGTATCGATGTTTGAATTCAACTTGGTTTGACATATACAGCGTGGCGCATAAGTCACGCAACCGATTTGCACAAATATACCACTGACATAATACATATATGTATATTAGGGTGCCAATGAATGTATGGGAAAAATCAACCCTAAATTTTCAAAAAGTTACTTTATACAAAATGTTCACCGCCTCTGAAAAACACCGTATGCCAAATCTCAGCTCAATCGGACTTAAGGGAGAGTGGCTCAAAGCGGTCAAAGTTTGAGTTTTTCGAAAATCGAAAAATCACCCAAGGGGGGAGTAAAGCAAATCGGGGTTTTCGAAAAAAAAAATTTGATGCCAAATGTCTTAAAATTGCATGAAACGTCGAGATCTAGTGTCATCTCGAAAAAAAAAAATTGTCAAAAATCGACACTCTGGAACTTTTTTTCGGCATGCGAAACTAAAAGTATGGTTTAGGGTGGCAATAAAAATAGTTATCTCAATTTTTTATTGGAACCTGCTACGAAATGTTGAATTGCACGATAACATACTATGCAAAATATTAGCTCATTCGGACTTCATGTACTGATGTCGCAGACGTTAAAATTTGAGTTTTTTTTAAAACCGCACAATCACCGGAAATCGGGGTTTAAAAAAATGTTGGTGCCAAATGTCTTAAAATTGCATGACACGTTGAGATTTACAGTTATCTCAAAAAAAATTTTTTTTTCAAAAATCGATTTTTCAGACGGAAAATCGACCAAGTGCCAAAAAAAACATCTTTTTTGCCAAAAAATTTTTTCGAGATTATTGTAAATCTCGACGGGCAATGCAATTTCAAGACATGTGGCAGCAAAAATTTTGGCTTAAGAAATCTCAACCGAGTATTAATAAATGACGCTAGTTAATGCATACGTTGAGACGGCAAAAGTTCCACAAGGGAACGTTAACGCCATTCAAGAAGAAAAGAAGGCAGCAAAAAAAAAATTTGTTTAAACCTTGATTTTCGGTGATTTTTCGTTTTTCAACAAAACTCAAATTTTAACGTTTGTGATACCAGTAAATGAAATCCGAATGAGCTAATATTTTATATAGGGTATATTATCGGACAAATCAACATTTCGTAGCAAGTTCCTAATGAAAAATCGAGATAACTATTTTTATTGGCACCAAGAACCATACTTTTCGTTTCGTATTCCGAAAACAAAATTAGTCCCAGAGCGTCGATATTTGACAAAAAAAAATTTCGAGATGGCAGATCTCGACGTTTCATGCAATTTTAAGACATTTGGCATCAAATTTTTTTTTCGAAAACCCAGATTTCTTTTACTTCTCCCTTGAGTGATTTTTCGATTTTCAAGAAACTCAAACTTTGACTGCTTTGCGCCATTCTCCCGACCATGTACATTGTATTTATTGGTCCAAAAAATGATCTGTGCAAAGTTTCAGCTCAATCGCACATGATTTAGGGGTTTTTATCCTCGAAAATCCTCCAATAGGGGAGTAAAGGAAATTTAGAAATCCGAAATTTTGTTTTCGATGCCAAATGACTTGCATGAAACGTCGAAATCTAGTGCCATCTCGAAAATTTTTTTTTTGTCAAATATCGACACTCTGGGACTAATTTTTTTTCGGAATACGAGACGAAAAGTATGGTTTTGGGTGCCAATAAAAATAGTTATGTCAATTTTTCATTAGGAACTTGCTACGAAATGTTGATTTGCCCGATAATATACCCTATGCAAAACATTAGCTCATTCGGATTTCATTTACTGGTATCACAAACGTTGAAATTTTTTGAAAAACGAAAAATCACCGAAAATCGAGGTCTAAAAAAAAATTTTTTTTGCTGCCACATGTCTTGAAATCGCATTGCCATTGAAATTGCATCATATCGAAAAAAAATTTTTGGCCGAAAATCGACCTTTTGGGACTTCGCCTGAGTGGCCAAAAAATCAAAACTTTGTGTGCTTTGAGATACCCCTAAATCGTGTCCGATTGAGCTGAAATTTTGCACAGGTTATTTTTTTGGGTCAATAAACAAAATGTACATCGTCGGTTCTTTAAATTCGATAATTATTTTTTCCATACCTTCATTGTCTCTCAGGCCAAGTCCCAAAAGGTCGATTTTCGGCCAAATTTTTTTTTTTTCGAGATGACACCAGACCCCGACGTTTCATGCATTTTTAAATCATTTGGCATCGAAAAAAATAATTCGGTTTTCCAAATTTCCTTTACTCCCACGTTAGAAGATTTTCGAGGATCAAAAAATCAAAAAAAAAATGTCCGAGTGAGCTGAAATTTAGCACAGGTAATTTTTTAGGCCAATAAACATTCGATGATGAATTCTTTTCCATAAATCCATTGCCACGCTAACACGCTAATATACACACACACACACACACATATATATATATATATATATATATATATATATATATATATATATATATATATATATATATATATATATATATATATATATATATATATTTCATGTAAAACCGATATATTACTATGATAATTTTGTGCGGCTTTTTTGTGCGATTTTTCATTGTGCGGTATATGAAAAGAAGCATATTTGACGAAGTTATCGTCCATTTAGTTTTTTTCGATGGTTTATATGCTGACATGCGAAAAAGCGTATTTGCGTCTCAATTATCCACTTCTGAAATTATTCCCTTCCTCACATCAAATACTTTAAGTTGTTCTAAGTGTTTGCATGACATGATTTCTAACAGCAACACGTTTCGACATGCAACTATAAGCACAAAACAGCCACTCGCAACCGAAGAGGCAAACTGTCCCAACGGCGTGGGTTTGAGTTATTTTCTTGGGGGAAACTTTTTTTATGCGGTCCCTATCTACCGCACAAAAAAAGTTTTTTTCAAAATGTGTACCGAACACGGTTTTTTAAACCTACTGGTGAAGTTTTGCACGATTTTTTTGATGCGGTCCCTATCCCCCGCACAAAAAAGGTTTGCCTGTATTAGATCCGTATTTTCTTATTTTTGTTTGTTAGGGTGCCCATTTTCATTTTAGGGTGATCCGAAATATCGATATTTTAAATATTTTATTCCCTTATTTTATAAATATTCTTTTCTCTATTTTTCCAAAAATGACATTTTTCAAAAAATCATAACTTGTGAACTACTGAACCGATTTGGACGGTCGACATATCAAAATTAAAGCTAATTAGCTAGTACCTTCTTGGAAAAATGCTACGCTTGCAAAAATTTTAGGTTTTGGTTTTGTCATTATTGATTGTATTTGTTTTTTATAGTTTTCATGGTCTCGGGACCAAGGGCGCTATATTTTTTAATATTTTTTATGGAAAGCTGAGGATTTTCCACATAACATATCTCGAAACCAGGAAGGCGTTTTTTTTCGTTTTTGAGTTTTTATTTTTCAAAGTTACCCCACGGTGGGTAGACAATAAACCGCCCATTAATGGTGTAACTACTTCTTTGCATCAGAAATCAGGTTTTCGTTCCACTTTATATGGATGTAAAAATAAGATTATGTACACGGGTAACACGATTTATGTCAGGGGTAGTAGAAGTGTGAATTGAAGTCAGGTTGAGTGAAGAGGCAGATTTGTATTCATTAGTCACGTCAATTAGAATACCATTTACTACAATAATTCATCAGTCATCCTCGCTCTCAACGCTCGCCAATTCATTTTCTTGTCGATTAAAATTATGTTGACGACGAATGCCGAAGTGGTCCTAGTCGAAGCGAAGCTACTGAGAGGAGAGTCGATTTTTTTCATGTGGCAAACGGAGTGCGCCTTTCTTGACTACCGGTACTGTAAACGGGCGCCAAATGAACAAGATTCATTTCGAGAGGTTCATCTGTCACTAACTTATGTGTGAAGTTTTGTGACATTTCGTTCATTTGTTCACAAACTACAGTTGTTTAAGTGTCACTACCTGAGCATTCGTATGGAAAAGGGAAAAAGAGAAATATCGTATTTTGATCAAACTTTGATTTTTGATGAGAAAAATTCCTGAACAATCAATGCAGTGGTTGACGAAATGTTATTCCACTTCTGCTCCTTCGAGAACAACAGTTTATCGTTGGTTTAGTGAATTTAAAATGGACTGCACAAGCACCGCAAATGCACCTCACTCTGGAAGGCCAAAAGAGGCTACGAATCCAGAAATCGTGAAACAAGTGCATCGACTCGCTTTGAACGATCGTAAAGTTAAGCTGTGGCCGTAGGCATTTGAAAGAAACGAGTGGGTTACATTTTGCACGACATTTTGGACATGAAAAAGCTATCCGCGCGATGGGAGCCGCGTTTGCTGATTGTCGACCGAAAACAGCGGCGCGTTGATGATTCAACAGTCGGTTTGGCGTAATCGAGTGGACTTCATTCGACGTTTTGTGATCATGGATGAAACATGAATCCAATACCACACTCCTGAGTCCAATAGGCAGTCTGCAGAGTGGTACCTGAAAGTTTCAAAAACAATCAGCCAACTACGTAATTTTCTACAGCGTTTTCCCGTGATGAAATTTGTATGTGGGACACCCTTCATGTGACGGAACAGCGTGATTTGTGCGTACAGAGTGACATCGGAAGATGAATTGGTTCAATGTCAACGTGAATTATTTCTATTGATTGAGTTTTAACCCCCTGAAATCAGGCGGTCTATTGTAGAAAATCTACGAAATCGAAAGAAATGCTTCAATCTTTAGCTCTATAGTTTTTTTGAGGTCTTCAATAGTTCCACTCCAATGTGCACCCGTGTATTCTAGAGCTTGCCCCTCGGAATACATTCAAGGTCTGTTATTTGGCTTAAGAAATCTCAACTAAGTATTAATAAATGACGATAGTTAATGCATACGCTGAGGAGGCAAAAGTTCCACAGGGAACGTGAACGCCATTCATTATAATAGTTCTACTCCTCAATTTTTAATTTTTTCGGTTCTCTTATTTTTTGAATTCCAACATCGATTCTTCTATCTTTCGGTTTTCCGATTCGCCGAGCCTTCCGTTCCTCTATTTATCATGTTTTCGATGTTTTGATTCTCCACTTTGGAGATTTCAGCCTATCAATTCACTTTGAAAAATCATTACGCAAAAACGAAAAAAACGCCTCTCTGGTTTCGAGATATGTTATATGAAAATTTATCAGCTTTTCAAAAAAAAAAAAATAATCAAAAAAAACGCCCTTGTTTCCGAGATCATGAAAACTATAAAAAAAACCAATACAATTAATAATAACGATATCATTGAAATCGTCATAAAAAAGAGCAAAAAAGCAATTTTTTTTCCAAACTACCACCATTCGGAAGAGAATTTTTTTTGTCTTAAGCGGTTCATGCGATAGCGGCACCCTTATTTATTTGGAATCTGTTCGATTTTTTGTTCGGAATAACCAGAAGGGATGGAATCGTGTATTTTATGGCCATGGAACAACTTTTTCTCATCTTTTTCTGTTTAAATTTTCATAAAAAACTACCAAAATAAAAAAAAACGCTGAAAAAAATATTTTAAAAATAAAAATTTATTTTTCTATAAAATGTTTTTTTAAATCCTCAAAATAATTTATATGAATAGTACAATTTTCAACAAGTCGTCCATACATAAGAAGATGGGCACTTCTATAGGGATTTTTTTTTTCTAACAACTTTTTCATCTTTCTTTGAAAAAATTACAACTAATCCTAATTTCGTTTAAAGTCAAGATAGCGGCATTTTTGAATGGGGACTCCTGAAAAAATAATGTTCTACTCGTAAAATTTTTCCCTCGCGTTTGACATGTTCTTGACATGTGAGCAGAGCATGTGAATCGCGATAATTTATACATATAAATATTACGAATCAAACATTAATAGTAATTTTTCAAAGAAAAGCATGAAAAAGTTGTTGTTAGAAAAACTTTTTTTCTTTTAAAGGTCCTATCTTACAATGCATAAATGACTTGTTGGAAATTATAAGGGCTATTTATATCTGTTTTTTTCAGAATTAAAAAAACATGTTTTCGAGAAATATTCATTTTAATTTTCAAAATATTTGTTTTTTAAGAAAATTTGTTTGATATTTTTTCAATAAAAACATAAATGATTTCGTACATTTCAATCTTTGATTAAAACTTTTTTTACTTTCTACTTTTTTATTTTTACTATAAAATTTCAGTACTTCCACCAATACTCGACATTATAATATCAAATTATTCTCAGACACAATTCTCGTGCAAAATTTTTCATCCACTTGCAAAAAACATGTTCCTCCGTTACATGGAATAAATGTTTGATACAGAAAATATGATATGAAGACAAATGAATGAAGACAAACCTAAATCGGACAATTCTTTTCTCGAGTTTGGCTCTTATCAATACATTCGGCGATCCATTTTTTTATATAGATAGAAGACAATATAGGAGTGCGTTTTATCACATTAAAATCCATTTTCACATGCGAACGAAGATCAATTTCGTTACCACAAACATCAAATGGACTAGCAACGCTCGACAATATGTAATTGTGGAACACATGCGAATTTAATTTTTCAAATTTTATTATGTGTATTATTTTTATGGAACCCCCTCTCCATTCCAGAGAAGGAAGGGATGTCATACCATCATAGAAACATTTATCGTACCCAAAAACCCTCACATCCCAAGTTTGGCTCCATTTGCTTTATTAGTTCTCGAGTTATGCAGAAATTTGTCTTTCATTTGTATGGCAGCCTCCCCTTAGAGAGGGGGGAAGAGTATCGAAAACCACCATAGAAACGTTTATCCATTGCATTTGCTTGATTAGTTCTCGAGTTATTCAGCGCAACCCATGTAGAAGGGGAGGAATGTCAAACCTCTTAAGAAACGTTTCTTGTCTCCTAAAATCTCCACGTGTCAAATTTAAGGTCTCGAGTCGAAAAAAAAAAATAAGGTCTCGAGTTACGCAGAAATTTGTGTTTCATTTGTATGGGAGCCTCCCTTTAGAGAGGGGGGAGGAGTGTCGAACTACCATAGAAACGTTGATCGACCCCTAAAACCTCTATATTCTAAGTTTGATTCCATTTGTCTGATTGATTCTTTAGTTGTTCAGCAACTTCCAAACCTCCCCCCCCCCTTTTTAGAGAAGGGAAAGGAGTGTCAAACCACCATAAAAATCATTTATTGCTCCCTAAAACCTCCATATGCCAAATTTGGTTCCATTTGCTTCATTAGTTCTCGAGTTATGCAGAAATTTGTGTTTCATTTCTATGGCAGAGAGTAATGTGTCAAAGTCTATTATTCTCAGCAAATGTTTCCTAGACAATTTCTTAAGTTTTCGTGATTGTTACACATAAACAAGTAGAAGGGTCTGAGCCTAGGGGCACGGACGGAAGTTTGACGTATGACTGTGATTGTTCAGAACACTTGGTTATTTTAAATGTAATTCTTGTCATTTTTCAGAAATCTGTTAGTTAACTTTTTAACTAATAATAATAAGGTTAGTTAAGCCTGGTGCACGTGTCTCGTAGTTCCCATTGCGACCTTCAGCCTCTGCCCAGGAACTCCGATCCCTACCTTCACGAGGTACTAGCTGAGATGCGAGCAACCCTTGGAAAGATCGGGTAACCAACCCCGGTGGGACCTTGGGTCGTATGCAAACAGGGAAGGGGGACTAGTGTAGCGTCTGTTCTCCATGTTAGGAGCGGCCCACAACAGCGTCTGTATTCCAGGTTAGGAACGGCTGAGATACCGTCCTTCAGGCAGGTTGAGGACTCTAAGAAGCAACCTGTGCCAATCCGTGTTTTCCCGGGAAAAGGAAAACTACCAATGATGCAATTGAGAAATCGGAGAATTATAGTAATGCGATCGCCTGAGGAGGGCCCCCGGACTGGAGCTGGTCCTGGAACGGGCGTACATGCGAGCGGCCAGCGGCTAGAGGAATTGGTGCAAGAGCGGACCCCTAGTCATCGGGCTCAGCCTGTAAACCGAACGCTAAACAGAACCCGCAGCACAAGAAATCACAATGGCAATGCTGCACCTGCAAATGATGCTGCGATTGGACGACGTCAGTCGCTCACATTGACAGGCCGCCAACGGCAACGAATCATGTGGACGAGAGAGATGAATAAATTCGTGATTCGTTGCTATTATGTCTGCACAAGATTGGAGACGGACATGTCCGGCAGACCA
Organism: Toxorhynchites rutilus septentrionalis; assembly: GCF_029784135.1. Lineage (NCBI taxonomy): Eukaryota > Metazoa > Arthropoda > Insecta > Diptera > Culicidae > Toxorhynchites > Toxorhynchites rutilus. The sequence continues at coordinate 25,394,141 of NC_073744.1, forward strand.
AGAATGCTGGAAATGTTCAACGAGCAGTTCCCACGATTTGCCGACCAACTAGATCGAAATAAGCTTTACACACGGAGACGAGCGATTTTGTCACACAACATGCTGTCCCCGGCTGAAATAGAGGCCATCAAGTTGGAAGTGCAACGAGAACTGCGTAGAGAGAGTGGAAGATCGAGCGATATGTCGAGAAGGAGCTCTGCTAGGCTGAGTGCATCGTTCGCTAGTGAAAGGCGCGAATCTATTGCACCACCACCGGATCCAGTGGATGAGTCTAGAGGACAAGAGCTGGCAGAGGATCAACAACGAGGTCAACTAAAGAACGAACAGTGACCCAGTTTTACGGAACGGACCCCTTAACCCGACACAAGATTCCGAAGTTGCAGTATTCCCACCGACTAACGAGTGCCGTCCAAGTACTCGACCAGGAAGTTCTACCTGTGTACCTGGAAGTGGTAGAGAATCTAGAGGAGCTGCAATTTATCGTTTATTGTGGAACTGTAGCTGTTGTACGGACGTTAGGAATGCGCACCTTTCACCAAGACGATAGACAGAACTGCGTACTCTCCAAAAAACCGAAACCTGCTTGGATGAGACGCCTGGAAGGTCGTATCCAAACGCTCCTAGTAAAAATCGGTCGACTAACGCAGTACAAGAGGGGAAGTCGATCGCGAAAGCTGATTCGTAGAGTTGCTGAAATAGTGAGGCCGGCAGAGCTCTCTGATCTTAATGAAAACGGCATCATTGAGATTCTCGACACCCATGTACAACGGTTGAGTGCTCTATCAAAAAGGTTAAGACGTTATACGGAATGTACGAAAACGCATGCGGATAATCGTATGTTCAGTATGAACGAAAGGGAGTTCTACAGCCGCATCAAAAAGAAACGCAATAATTACGATGGTGGTCTTCCTGAGATTGACGAAGTTACCCAGTTTTGGTCAGGCTTATGGGAGAACCCTATTCAACACCGAAGTAACAGGATGTGGCTGGCAGAAGAAGAGGAATATGGAAACGGACTTGAAGTAATGCCTGCCGTTATGGTAACCGCCCATTATATCAACGAAGCCATTCGATAGTCCAGGAATTGGGCTGCGCCAGGACCAGATTTCGTGCACAATTTCTGGTACAAAAAGTTTTCTTCAACTCATGGGCGAATGGCAGAGTGCTTCAATAAGGTATTAGAAAATCCCCAAACAACACCGTAGTTCGTGACCAGGGGAATTACTCATCTGATGCCAAAGGATCAAGACACAGCGAATGCGGCGAAGTACCGGCCAATAACATGTCTAACGAGCCTGTGCAAGCTCCTTACGTCGGTGATTAATAAAAAGATACAAAACCATTGCGATGTTAACGAAATATTAACAGAAGAACAGAAAGGCTGTAAACAGAACACGCGGGGCTGCAAAGATCAAGACGTTATCGATGCAGTCATCGTCGGACAAGCAAGCCGAAACAGAAGGAACCTGAGTATGGCGTACATTGACTATAAAAAATCATACGACTCAGTGCCGCATACGTACCTGATAAAGGTACTAAAAATGTACAAGATTCATGATGGCGTCATTAGGTTTATGGAACACGCAATGGTAAACTGGAGCACCTCGCTTAGTATCACCGACGGAACAACTATGTTGAGATCCAGAACTCTCAATATTCGCAGGGGAATTTTCCAAGGTTCACATTCAGTCGTTTGTGGTTTTGCCTTGCGATGAACCCCTTGAGCAGAGCACTCAACCGAAGCAGCCATGGCTACCATATCAACAGAACAACGACAATAAACCATACCTTCTATATGGACGACTTGAAACTGTTTGCGGAATCAACAGAAGCGCTACATAGTCTTCTACAGTGTGTTAGCGACTTTAGTTCCGATGTGCGGATGGAACTCGGAATCGAAAAGTGTAAGGCAGTACAGCTCCACCGTGGACGATTGGTGGAGACTGAAGGATTCCGCATTAACGAGAGTGAAGTGATTCAAGATTTGGTGGAAGGCGAATCCTATAAGTACCTGGGATTTCTGCAATTGAAAGGGATTTGTCACACAAAAATCAAGAAGGAACTCCAGGAACAATTCTTGATCAGAATCAACCAGGTTTTGAAAACAAACCTCTGCGGCGGCAAAAAAAATCAAAGCCGTCAATACGTTTGCCGTTCCTTTACTCACGTACAGTTTCGGGGTGCTGAAGTGGACGAAAACCGATTTAGAAACAATAGAAAGAGCAATAAGAGTGACGTTCACAAAGCACCGTATGCACCATCCAAAGTCGTCCATAGAAAGATTCACCTTGCCACGTGTTGAAGGAGGAAGAGGTGTCACTGACATTAGAGCGCTTTGCAATTCCCAGATCCAGCAGTTGCGGAGTTACTTCGAGGAAAGTCAGACCCGTCACGATATCTATCGCGCTGTCTGTGAAACGGACCGTGGATTCAGTGCCCTGCATCTGGCGCAGGAGCAGTACGAACTTAGCTGCAATTTGCAGACCATAGAAGAAAAAATAACATCATGGAAGCAAAAGGAACTTCATGGGACACACCCCCATCGTTTAGAGCTAGCGCATATCGACAAAGTATTATCGAACACGTGGCTGGTGCGAGGTGAACTCTTTTCTGAAACAGAAGGGTTTATGGTAGCCATCCAGGACCGGATAATAGCGACTAAAAACTACCGGAAGTACATCTTGCACGAAAACGTTGTTGACTGTTGCAGAAAGTGCAATAAAGTAGGAGAGACGATTGAACACGTCATAGCCGGCTGTGGAGCGCTAGCCGAATCAGCTTATCTCAATCGTCACAACTCGGTTGCCAAGATTGTTCATCAACAGCTAGCATCAAAACGCAACTTGGTAAATCAGTGGGTACCCTACTACAAGTATATTCCGGATCCGGTTTTGGAAAATAGCTGCTACAAGTTGTACTGGGATCGCGAGATTATTACGGATGTCCGAATACCAGCTAATCGCCCTGATATTGTGGTCTACGATAAAAATAAGAAAGAAGTGCTGATAATAGACATTGCAATACCGTTAGACCACAATCTACAATCTACGTTTGCTGCCAAGATAACCAAGTATCACGACTTGGCAGAAGAACTAAAACAAATGTGGCATTTGAAAGGCATCCGTATTATACCAGTAGTGATCTCTGCTACTGGTTTAGTTCCACACTCTCTCACGCAGTCATTGGAGGAGCTGCAACTAACAGAGCAGCTTGCGGTTATGCAGAAAGCGGTGATTCTTGGAACGTGTAACATAGTGCGACGGTTCCTGAATCACCATAATTAGAACACGATGATTGTGCAGACACTATTATAAAGAGAAAAAAAGAAAAAAAAAAGATACCACAGAGCCTAATCCCCCTTTGGAATTTAAGAAGCCCGGGGGTAGGTGAATATTCCAGCTCAATGCTGGCAAGTGCCATAACTCTAAATAATAATAATAATAATAATAATAATAATAATAGATCAACAAGGCAGTAATTTTCTCAACAAAAAAAGAAGAAAAAAACTGGCAAGGCTCATCAACATACAAGCAAGCTTTTCCGCACGGAAATCCAACCCATCCTCCCTGTCGGACCAGTTTAAAATCCATTTTCTTTATCCGTAGTGCTGTCTGTTTCTGCGTGTTGAACTTATTTGTTTTCTGTACATATTCTTTTTCCTCTGTACTCACGTTACAACCTTATACAATGAAGCAAATCTCACTTCGTCCGGTGGGGGCAGCATCACCCAAGGCTTCCCACTTTCTCCCACTTCCTTTCTACAGTGTGTAGAAAATTTGCATAGTCCCATCTCAACCCCTACTCATCAATTGCATCAGATGCATTTTGATTTACTTCTATCGTTTATAACGGGCGATGAAAATTGATTCCCGGGGAGGGGAGTACCATACAGAGGAAGGGCAACGGTGGCATACCGTTTCGGATTCCGATGCCGCTTTTTTTCCCTCCAATACCCTCCTTGTTGCTCTTGGTTCACGTTATTCGCATGCCAATGTTTAATCTCGGTAAATGTTGTCTTTCTTTACGTAAACTGCGCTTCCTTCCTCCTCCCCCGATCACCCCTTTCCACCAGCATCCCAACCATCCGAGCGGACTGAAGCAAATTGCTCTCTGCTTCGCTTTTGTCGAAGACGCCGGCAACAGGACGCGCTGTTCAAATCTCGGAAAGTAGCTTGAGAATTGGATGATTTAAAAGTTCCAAATTGCATTCCGGAAACGATGCATAAACCATAAATCATCATCCTCGTTCACAATTACAATTAGTCTCCGGAGTTCGAGGAAGAGGGGGACAACGCTCGAACCGGGGCTATTAATATTAAAGTCGGCCGTAATTACGACGCTGCATTGGCTCCGTCCTTGACAAGCTGCTAAATTACTGATGGTAGAAATTTTTGCTGTCCAACGTCGTCGGTCATCCGAACTATTAAGGTGACCCTTGGTCCAAGCTAATTTCCCAGCCAACGACGGCGAAATGTTTCTCGGCAGCGGCACAAGCATCAACTCTAAAATAGGAAGAGTTTCCTATCAGCACCATCTCAGCACCGGCCCAACATATGGTTGTTGAGCCTGCTGCTGCTGTTATTGTTTTATTCCTGGCAAGAGGCTATTTTCGGGCCACTCTGAAGGTTTGCCTTTTGGGGGTGGGAGCAGAAGGGGGAGTATTAAAAAACTGTCAGAGCAGTGATTTATTATGCATAATATTTGATTATTAATGTAACCCAACCTAAATTGAGTAAATTTTCTTGATAAATATTTAAAGGGGGCTTTCATAGTTCATTTTTGCTGCCACTGCTACCAGCGAACCTGGAGTAACTTTAGTCAGCACCGTTGTTTTGTGCTGTGTCGTGTTGCTATGGGAGGACGCGGAGGGCAAGAAGAGCAACAGAGACCATGAACTGAAGATGCCACCACCGTGCACAACGAAAAATGCTCATTCTCGATGAGTAAATTATGCTTTCCATACCGGACTACATTTCCGGTGAAGGGTGGATTTTTCGCCTAGCGATTTTTTTCGTACCATAAAATGAAATGAAATGGTTTGGCCAGTTGGAACGTTTATGATCGCACAAAATTTCAAATGAAGGTTTTAGAGTGAACTTTTCAGAAAAAATATTATTATCATTCTCAGAATACGCACAAAGCAAGCAAAGTGTAGAGCTTGCACTTATACACAGAAACAAAGCAAATCGGTGGAGGCTCGATGAAAAGTTGTATCGCGTCGGTTTTTTTACCGCTAGGTGGAGAGTGTTTCTGTATGACTGAAGCATACGTAAGCATTATTGTTTTTATACGTCGTCCAAGATGAATAAAAGCGAAACAAATATAGAATCACCTGTGGCTCTAGTGGGTGTTTAGAAGAAGAGACGCATACTGAGTGCACCATGTGCGTTTGCAATAAGATCACAAACCTTGACATACTGCTAGCTAATGATTCAACCATCTCCAGCTGCTTCTACAAAGCCACGCAAACTATCGGCTCATTTCAGAGCCACTAAATCTTTTGACATAGGACTATGTCTTTGATTTTTATAGTGGGATCACTACGAAAAATGTAAAATTGCGACATATGTTGTGTTATACCATTATACCCATAGTTAAACAATTTGAAGATTAAAATGGGTATGTTCTTTCGATTGCACTAACCAGTCGCTTTCCTCCCCAACGCAACGAGCAATCTTTTTGCCTGAAATTCGGCGTTAGCTCACAATGCGAGTTATTCTCCATTTTTCGGACAAACAGGCATTTTTAAGTTGACAGAATCAACGGAGGGATGGTTTTGGAGGATGGTTTTATTCTATTATCCCCAAGGTTCAATAAATTCGGGCTCAATTCACGTCTTTATCTTGTATGTCTTGCTACTAACAATTTATGTAATTGTGATCCAGGATGTCACAATATCGAGCATGATGTTTGGTTATGTAAAAAATGCAATTAATGAATGTAACTGGCTACTGATTTAGAAGTTCGAAAGGGTATACTCACGCAAATCATATTATGATAGCTTGAGTAGTCGCGATCTTAATATTATGTTCGAATGCATTTGCCATTCTCCTTTCCCTTTATATAAGCAGAACTTAGCACCCAGTGAGATCAGTTCACTACAGCAGCTACAAGAACTTCCCCAGAGAGCACTCATGGCCATAGGATGATGATTCCTTGCCTCTTTTTTTTTTGCATAATTGAATAAACAGAAGAAAAGGGTGGTAATGGTTTTAATGGTTTTTTGGGTACATTTTTGAACAGAATGTGGTTCCGGATTCTACCACGTTATCTCATCTAATTCGTTTAAAGGATACAACCAGGGTTGCCACCTTTTTTTTATTCAGGAAGAATGAAAAAAAAACAGGAAAAATCAGGATAACTAATATTGGGTTGTGCGGAAAGTTTGTGCTGATTTTTGGGAAAACAAGAGCAACATTTTTGTTTTTTGTCATTTTGGAACGAGGATTGAACGGGATAATCGGAGACCGCCTATGTTTTGAGAAGTGATCCTTCAGACGCTCTGCGTGAGAGTTGGGTGTGACAAAAGTTGCATGATTCCCAAGTGCATTTAATGTGATTCCCACTATGTGTTTTTGTTTTTCATCATTAAAGTTTGTGTACAAAGAGGCAGTGTAACCTTTAAGAGGAACAATACGAAATCGCGAGTACTGGAATTTCCCCCGCTGCGACGAAGTCATGAATGGTCAGCTCGGAACTCGCTAACAGAAGACTAATAGCAGAATAGACTAATAGATATAGCAGAACTTTCTTACTACGGGATGCATGGAGATTGTCAGTAAGTAAATAATACATTCGAAGAGGTATAAATTTAACAGCAGGATTGGTAGAAATACTGATCTTCCATGTTAAACTACACACTGAGGGGAATAAATAGTAAATGTAACGATATTTTGTTTTTGTAAATATTACCAAATAGTAATCATTTGTTACCGTACATATAAACATATATGTCAAGCAGAACCATGATGTGTAAGCCCAATATCGGCTACATTTTTCCTAGCGAAATGTACATATTAGAATTATATCCTTATTATACCTCCGTATTGCGTATTGTCAACAGTAAAAATGGTTAATACGCTCACCAGTCTTCAGAGATGACAAGATTCAACTTTACTAATGTAATCGAGTAAAATATGCCAACCTCCGATAGGGAAGTGGGATATTTGGCAATATGTACAAAAAAATTGTACATTCTACTAATATTTGCTATCAAAGCTATTTGGTAATTTTCTACCGAGGATTTTTCTGGGAAGTGCAGGAATTTGAATAGAAAAATTGAAACTTGTTGCCAGAAACAACGATTTGTTTTTTAATTAATGCAGGTCAATACTTTGATTGCTATAGAGTAATAACACAAAATGAATTATGTTTCTATGTTTAGTAGGTGATATTAAAAAAAAATGGTACTGATGCACATCAGTCTCGTAAATCCATTGCATTAATAACTTTACTTACGCAGTAACGCATTGAGACTCAAGATTATGGATCATATATTAACAATGAGCGTTACTCTAAAGATGCACAATGAAAACGAACAAATTATTAACACCGATATGTGACACTTTTTTTTTAATATAGCATGGGAAAAATAGAGAAATGTTTTATAAAAAGTACGGATCAGGACGACTCTATGAAAAAAATGAAAATGATAAGAGTGCGGGTCTAGACGACCGTGCTGTATAAAAAAGGAAGTAAAGGAAGCGGATCGGGACGACCGTAAGAAAAAATGGAAGTGATAAGAGTGCGAATCGTGACGACCGTGCTGCTTGAAAATGGAAGTAAAAATGTTTGCGGATCGGGACGACCGTAAGAAAAAATAAAAATTATAAAAGTGCGGATCGGGACGACCGTGCTGCTTAAAAATGGAAGTAAAAATATTTGCGGATCGGGGTGACCGTAAGAAAAAAAGAAAATTATAAAAGTGTGGATCAGGACGACCATATGAAAAAATGGAAGTGATAAGAGTGCGGATCGTGACGACCGTGCTGTTTAAAAATGGAAGTAAAAATATTTGCGGATCGGGACGACCGTACGAAAAAATGAAAATTATAAGAGTGCGGATCGGGATGACCGTGCTGTGTAAAAAAGGAAATAAAAATATTTGCGGATCGGGACGACCGTATGAAAAAATGAAAGTGATAAGAGTGCGGATCGGGACGACTGTGCTGCTTAAAAATGGAAGTAAAAATATTTGCGGATCGGGACGACCGTAAGAAAAAATGAAAATTATAAGAGTGCGAATCGAGACGACAGTGCTGTGTAACAAAGAAAGTAAAAATATTTGCGGATCGGGACGACCGTATGAAACAATGGAAGTGATAAGAGTGTGGATCGGGAAGACGGTGCTGCTTAAAAATGAAAGTAAGAATATTTGCGGATCGGGACGACCGTATGAAAAAATGAAGGTAATAAAAGTGCGGATCGGGACGACCGTAATGTGTAAGAATGGAAATAAAATTATCTGCGGATCGGAACGATTGCGCAGAACAAGTACGGGCTCGGGACGACCCTATGGAGAACAGAACTTGACTCGTTATTTTGTTAGTTAAACGTCATAAATTAGCTCATACATTCAAAAGGTGGTTCAAATATTTTATGTGTGGGTAAATGGACTGAAACGAAATCCACATGTATTTGTTTTGTTTGTTTTTTTTTATTCGATTTTTTTTCGGAGAAGAGAGAAGATGTGTGGCATGCCCAGGCTTGGTAACACGGACATCGTCAGTTTAGCGATCAAGCGGGCTGGGCACCCGGCACATCTTCCGCCATCTTATCAGCAGTCAGTCATCGTTCGGCTTCGGGCGGTCTCTGATTATCCCGAGGACGCTTATGGGCACATACCAACCAGGAAAATTTTGGCAGAGATCCCACTGTATTTATTACGATTAATTTTTATTCCAATGAGGTAAAAAGAACGAAAGTCAGAAAAATCAGGATCATTTCAGTAAAATCAGGATAATCAGGGAGTGTGCCAAAGAGTCTGGAAATCCTGAAAAATCAGGAAGGTTGGTATCTCTGGGCAGAATCCCAAACCAATACATGTGTTTTCTCACGAATAGCCCTCACTGCGTGCATTATTTTCACACAGACCAACAAGATACTTGATCCACTGGGGGTGCGATTTACTTTCATCGCCATTACAGCTTAAATCATGATACTATCTGGGAATAATGAAGGGAAAAGAACAGACGTCCGACCCAGGTTCATATGTCGTCAACAAACACGCTAATCAACGCAGCGGTGGCGTGTTTACTTTGCACTTTCCTTCTGTTGTGACCCCGCTGGCGCAAATAAGACCCTCGGAATGCCGCACGGTATACATCGCACCTCGCACCCTTCCAAAGAAACCAACATTTCCCACTTCGAAGTCAACGGAGACAACGCGCTAAAGGGTGCGGGGCTAAGAGTTGGAAGAATGTTGTACATTCGTTGTATACCACGTCTGTGGGCTTCCCGGACATCCGGACATGAATGCGAAATATCCGCACGCCAATCTCGGTAGACTTCGCGTTGACACCTCGCTCCAATGCACGTATGTTTGGTTCTTGTTTTCCGCTTCTTTATCTTGCATTTCGCCAACGCAGCGCACCGATGAGATTAATTTTCTTAAGGAGTGATCGCGATTGCATTTCTCACCCACATTAAGCATCGTCGATTAACATATAAAAACGGCCGGAGAATGCAACTCAAACCAGCAAATGTTGAATGCCACAAAGCAACGGCAGACGATGTCAGAAATTGGAACGTCAACATTTCATTTCATCGTGTGCTTTCGTCGAGCACTCACTAACACCACCACCACCACCACCAGTGCGCCAAGTCACACACGAACGGAATCATATCGAATGATAGCACCACGGACGGATGAGTGAGCGAACGGATGGTGATGTCCCGCTGGCGATTTCCGCAGTCCGTCGTGTCTGATTTCTCGTCCCAGGCAGCTGCCGGGCTGAATCCATCCGTCGGCACTCGCGGCAGGAACGAAGCGAGCGCATCCTGCTGGCGCATCGAAATGTAGCACATGTGATGGGAATGCCAATTGCTGACTGTTGCCGCTCTCAAGTGCATTTCAGAGCTTGGTGATAAACTTCAAAGGCTCCCGTGTTGCTGCCAGAAGAGGGTCTTTGGGTGGGAAATGTGAACACCGAAGTGAGGAACGGAATTGGTTGGATAAATATGTTTAAGTATTAGAAGGTTATATTTCACAGATGAGCTTTGGTTGATTGTCCAATGAAGCGAAACTTCACAAAACAATGGTTGTTGTAGAACGAACCTGCCAAATAAATGAAAGTGCTACGATAATACAGCGATTACCACCAGCAAAAATAAAATAATTATCGTTCCGATTGAATGATCTTTGGTAATAAACTACAACCTGCGGATGTCATTGGTTTTACTACAACCTAGAAAAAACTGCATAGAATATTAGTGGCAGCTTACGGCGGTATTCTCTCGAAAATGCTTGAAGACACCGAATTGCCAACTTGAATGAATAAATAAAAATAATGAATAAATACATAACAAATGAATCAATAAATAATAAAAGATACAATCAAAAATTTCTTCGAGTACTGCTCAAGGAACAGTAGAGTCAAGTCAAACCCCAAGGCCAACTTGTTCAAGTCAAAACGGATGAGTCGGGTAATGCTCAAGACCAGCGTACCAATAAAATTTTAAACGTTGATAGGTCTGAGCCAACACATCGGGCTGCTGTTCTATAAACAACTCAACAATGATCAATCAACTGTCTCCGCTGTCCGGTGGTCCAACTGGATAATGGAAGAACAGAAAGAATACTCTTACGCCTAAATGGCTACTGTGTGAATGTACCATATGTGATGGTATAGAAGGAATACTGGCGAATGACAACTGTGTAATGTGCTAATTATAGATATGATAACCATGTGACATGTACACGATTAAAATTCGGCTCTGTTACATCTAAAAATGCTAATGAGCCTTAAATAAATAAATGGGATAAAAAAAAAAAGGTCTGAGCCAAGGGGCACGGACGGAATCTTGACGTAGGACTGTGATTGTGTGTAGTAATTGCATTTAAATTGAGTTTTTCATTGTTCAAAATCTGTATTTTTTTCTCTTTTGATACCTCAAATGGTTGCCCTGGAAAAACCGTTTCCTGTAATCACTTGTATCCTTTAACACGTTCGACGCCCAACGCGACGTTTTTGAGTTTCTTGCAGAGCCCAACTTGCGATTAAATTATTAAATGAAGATCAAACTTAGTTTATAGATAACTTTTACATGATCTAGCAATGTTTGTTTTCAATTGAAGACGAATTTTTTGCAAAAAACTGCAGTGCAAACCATCCGTACTATAAATTTATAAAAAGTATAGTATAAACAGTATAATATTATGGTTATGATTTTATTATTTTTCTTTATATCCTATAGTTACATTTAGGTGTCTATTCTATCAAATACCTTCTAAAACTCCTACTCAATTCGAGCGAGGAAAGTGTCACCCATATCTGGGTGACGGGGCGTCGAAAGTGTTAAACGGGTTAGATGACATAATGTGGTAGAATTTGGTACCACATTCTGTACAAAAATGTACACAAAAAAAACTGTGGATGGGTTATACCTGTGATATAACCGCAAGGTTGACGTAGGACTGCCGTTGGCTTAGTAATCAATTGTATTTCTTCAATTAGCAATAATCCCACCTCGGATGTACCTTATTGGGTACGATATCGCCGCTGCGAAGAGCTATCTTTTGTGTGTATTGATTAAATTATTGATTAAAATACTGAATGAATGTGATTTACGAATTCAATTGTAAACACATCTCAATTAAAGTAAATTCATGCATTATGGTAGTAGTTACCGCAGCAAATAGCTATCAACATTTTGATTAATCATCAAACGGTATGCGTAGAAGTTCAGTGAGCTGGCGAATGAAGGGCTATCTTCCAATGCAGTCTTGAATAATCGAGCCAAAGCGTTGCATTTGTACCCGCTTTTGTAGACCGTGATAGCAAAACGAATTTCGGACTCTAAAAATGTTTGGGGGTATAAAAGTATTGCCGACTTGAATGTATCTGCAATGCCGATTTTCCGAACTTCTTGGTTTCGGCATCTGTATTGGGAAAAACATTCCGGTTTGCAAAAATGCAAGCAAGTAGAAAAGTACTCATAGTTTGCATCTATTTTGCAATGCCAATTTCCCCAGGCTCCAGGTTTTTCAAGTCTGTGTTAGGGAAACATTCCAATTTGCAGAAACACAAACGAATACAAAAGCACCCACTACTTGCATCTAATTTGCTATGGCAATATCACTGGCTCCATGGTTTTGAAGTCTGTGTTAGGGAAACATTTCGATTTCCAGAAACGCGAGCGAGTGCAAAAGTACCCGCAGCTTGCATCTATTTTGCAATTTCGATTTCCCCAGGTTTCATGGTTTTAAAATCTGTGTTAGGGAAACATTCCAATTTGCAAAAAGGCAAACGAGTACGAAAGTTCCCGCTGCTTGCATCTTATTTTTCTATGCCGATTTCCACAGACTCCATGGTTTTGAAGTCTGCGTTAGGGAAACATCCATCCATTCCACCGATCGTATCTCAATCGTTGCGCAATCGTAACTGAGTGGATTTCCGAGCGGCACTCGCTTATATACCGATTGGTGTGATTTCAATAGCCTGTTTTGAAAGCAATTTTAGGGCTATTGAAACAAGTTTCTGGATCAAAAAGTAACAAGCATATACCACGTAGACATTTTATCTTCCTAATTAAGTGTTTATCATACCATTTCGTTCAGTTGTTTAGGAGCTATTAACGCTCAAAATCTCGTTCTCCGGCGTAACGCTTTCGTTCTCGAAACTTTGAACTTACACCCCAGTATAGAAATGAAAGACGTAGTCCTACGTCAATACCTTTAAAGCCATTACTACCCTTTTCTTCAGTTTATGCAATCATGCAGGAGAAGACAAAGATTCATCATGTATCATTTTTAAAAAACAAGTCTAAATAGTTAAGACCTATATAAATATAAACCTGAGTCAAATCAATCTATGACTACAAAAATATATTATAGATAAAAATAGCATTATCTCCTTCGTTACCACATTGTCCGGAACATTGTTTGTAATAACTTTATAGCCCTGTAAGATCGCGACTGCTGGAGCTATCATAATCTGATTTACGTGGATATACCCTTTCAATCTTCTAAATCAGCAGCCATTTAAATTCATTTATTGCATTTTCACATCACCAAACAACATACTCGATATTATGACATCCTGGACCACAATTACTCAAATTGTTAGTAGTGAGACCTACACGATAAAAACATGAATTGAGCACAAATTGATTGGACAACATACAATATAATATAAAATTAAAGCCTATTATCGGTAAATGGAGAATAATTCATTTTACACATCAACTCACATTATGAGCCAACGCCCGAATTTAGGCAAAAAGATTGCTCGTTGTGTCGGGGTAGAAGCGAGTGGATAGTGCAATCGAAAGAAAACATACCCAATTGAATCATCAAATTGTGACCTTTTTTTACTATCATTACTGTTCATGTTTCAAGCAAAAAAAAATCTGGATAAATTTCCTGTCTAATGATATATAACACAACATATGTCGCAGTAACCGTTTTGAGTAATATACGTTTAAAACTCTTAATATATCGTTACATTTTTCGTAGAGTTACCCCCCTATATAGAAATCGCAGACATAGTCCTATGTCAAAAGTAAAGGAACCATTCATTATTCATTATTGACCTCTCGTGAAAAATACGGATTTAAAAATATAAATTTAAAATGAGATCAAAATTACATCTTTCAATCACAACACGCTGTAAACCCTACGAAACGATTTCATTCTGACGGATGACTGAAACTAATACAGTGAATGAGAATAAAAATCGCCGTTGGAACTACTTTTATACTACACCCGGCAACAAGACGGAGCTCACGTTGCAATATTTTATTTCTTCGGCAATGCATTTGCATTTTGAGTGAGCGGTTCGCAGGTGACTGATTTGCACAGCAGGTTTCAATGAGAGCTATGATAGATGATGCTGATAATAACAAACACACGAACCCGATTCGATATTGTTCGCGCTCGAAAATATCGTAACTCCCTACGTTGTCGTCATAATTTTAAGTAATATTTGCTCCCATTGAAATCAAAAAGTGTTAGACAACGTTGTTGTTGGGTTTTGATGACGATATTCTCGGGCGTCAACTGAAAACTGATGTTGGGAGTCGACGAGGTTTAAAAATCGTCTCGTATTAATTAACACAAGTTACTATCATTCTGGAAAAGGGGTCTCTTGTCCTAAATAGTTTGAGAATTTCTGATTTAAACTGTGCATCGCTGTTGCCTCTCTCTTCGCTCTCGATTGACAACACGCTTTCCTAATGGAGCAGGGAAATGGGGAAATGGAATGGGAATAGTAATGTATAGCTTATCAAACAAATCTGGATATGGATTATACCCAGTTCGATTGGTATGTGATCGTATTCCGTTCACAGCAACAATGGTTAAAACTGCTTCATAAAAACCTGACCAATTTTCTGATTTAGCACCCTTCCTGAAAGACGTAGTCCTACGATAAAAAAAAACTAGCCACACTGCTTACTCATGCAGTGGAACAAACAGAAATGAAATGTAACAAACGGAAAAAGAAACATCCAGCGTTAACGTTTAGACCAAGGCGTTGTACGTTTCAGCATCTTGGTTTAGACCAGCCCATGATGGGTCTATGGTACTAGGTAAGCCCATTTCGTCACTAGGTAGGTTATGCGTTTAGTTGCTATCTCCCTCTACCGACTCGACTATATCATTTCATCCTTCCCAATCAAATTGTCCTCATTGCATTTGGCAGTGACTTTCCCCAAAACGAATTCGCTCCTCTCTTTCTCTCTCCCATGTACGTGTACATGCATCGATGTTTGAGTTCAACGTGGTTTGACATACGCTACAGGTGAGCTAGTTTTTTTTTTTGTATCGTACACGAAGATTACTCACACGTATAAAATAGCGCCCACAAATTTCTACATTACTCGAGAATTAATCAAGCAAATGAAACGAAATTTGGCATGTGGAGGTTTTAGGGTGCAATAAATGATTCTATGGCGGTTGGATACTCCTTCCCCTTTCATAGGGGGGGGGGGGTATTGTTGATGTGAAGTGCCATTCAAATGAACCACAAATTTAAGCATTACTTGAGAATTGATCAAGCAAATGAAACCAAATTAGTCATGTGGAGGTTAGTGGTTAGACACTACAACCCCCCCCCCCTCTAAGGGGGAGCTGCACAAATGAAACACAAACTTCTGCATAACTCCAAATGAAATGCAAATGGAGACAAATTTGGCAAGCGAAGGTTTTAGGGAACACGAAACGTTTCTATGGTGAATAGACACTCCTCCCGCCTCTCTGAGGGGGGGGCTGTCATATAAATGAAACACAAATTTCTGCATAACTCGAAAACTAATCAAGCAAATGGAGCCAAATTTGGCATGTGAAGATTTTAAGGGGACAAGAAAAGTTTCTATGGTGAATAGACACTTCTCCCCCTCTCTAAGGGAAGAAAGGGGGGGGGCATTGTCTTTATTCTATTATATTTTCTGCATCAAACATTTATTCCATGTAACGGAGAAACATGTTATTTGCAAGTGGTTGAAAAATCTTGAACGAGAATTGTGTCTGAAAATAATCTGATATTATAATGATGAGTTTTGGCAGGAGTAAGGACCGTATCGTTAATTATGGGTACGCTCAAAACACAGCTTTATTTCAAATATTGCATTTATTTTTCAGTTCTGATATCAAAATATTGTATCTTATGAATGAAAGAAAGGAGTAACAGTAAAAAATAATCAAGATTCTGATTTTCGCGCCAATGATCGCACCTGCTTCTTGATGTCCCTCATTAGGTTCTGGACAACCGTCTCATCGACTTGTTTGCTCACATTTATCCAATCCTTTTTGAACTGCTCAAGGTCATCGGCTGCCTTGTCCTACTTCCGCAGTCGTCCCTTCATCAAAGCCCAAAATTTTTCAATAGGTCTTATTTGCGGACAATTTGGAGGATTCATCTCCTTTTCCACAAAATCGACATTATTCTCGCGATACCAATCCAAGGTCAAACGTGCATAGTGGCATGATGCCAAATCAGGCCAAAATAGTGTCGGACCAGTGTGCTTTCGGATGAGCGGTAACACACGCTTTTGGAGACATTCTTTCCGGTAAATTTCACCATTCATATTCCCGAGAGTGAAGAAAGGAGATGATTTCATGCCACATTGACAAACAGCTTGCCAAACCAGCACTTTCTTACCGAATTTTTCGCAAAAAATTGACTTCTCCGCGTTCGGGACATCTGTTCCTTGCTTTACAGTGTAAAACTGTGCCCCAGGAAGAGTTTTGTAGTCCAGTTTGACGTAGGTTTCATCATCCATGACGATGCACAGTTCGCGTTTGCTTAAAATCCCATCGTAAAGCTTACGGGCACGGGTTTTCACGGAACTTGCCTGAATTTGGCTGCGTTTGGGACATTTTTGCTTTCTATATGCCTTCAGTGAGTTACGTTCTTTGGCACGTTGAACCATACCGATTGATGTTCCACACTTTTTTGCGCAATCCCGTATCGATAATTCCTTTTTTCTTTCAAATTGCCTGCAAATCTTTTTATCCAAGTTTGGCTTGGATGGCCCAGGTTTTCTGCCGCGACCGGGTAGATCCTTCAATGTATTATACATACCAAATCGCTTGATAGCGTTTTGGACCGCATGGACGCTTACTCCTTCCGCCTTCGCCAATTTTCTCATTGATATTCCTGTTTCGGAGCAGTATCTGGTCACAATGGATTTTCGTTTTTCTTCTGTTAGCCCTCTCATGATTGCACTTTTAGGAAAAAACGATCTTTTAACAGTGCTAACTGAACGCTAACTGTGTCAACAACAGGAGAAAAATAAACAGCTGTCAAAACAAGCTATAGTCTTTTTCAGACGGAGACTCTAAGGCGTACCCATAAATAACGATACGGTCCTTACTAGGAATTTTATAGTAAAACGTAAATTCAACGGGGCCGATTAGAAGATCAATCAATGAACAGTTCTGATGAATGTTTCAAGGTATTGATTACAAAATTCAAATTTTGGGTGGGACGAAGTTTGCCGGGTCAGCTATTACTTGATAAATGTGCAAGTTTGTTGGTTTGAGTTCACGACGGGTAGACAATAAACCGTCCATTGATGGGGTAACTACTTTTTTGCATCAGAAATCAAGGTTTCGTTCCTCTTTATATGGACTTAAAATAAGTTTGCGTACGCGGGTATAAAATCAGTGTCAGGGGGAAATGGAAGTCTGGTTGAAGTCAGTTGAATGTATTCATTAGTCTCGTAAGTTAAAATAACCACTGACTGGACTAATTCAGCAGTCATCCTCGTTAGTCAACGCTAGTCAATTCATTTTCTAGCCGAGTCACTTTTTGTTGGCGGCGATTGCCGAAGCAGTTCTAGTCGAAACGAAGCTACTGAGAGTAGAGTCGGTCTTTATTTTTCACCTTCGAAGATTTCGAGCCCTGGTGCAGATAGCGTAGTTTGCGAGCATAGTGTGCGTGATAGCTGAGCTTTCATAACTACCTTGATTACATCCGAATTACATTCGAACGGAAGCTAACGAATAAAATCAATCTGTTTTCAAGCCTCGGTTGAAAACAGCGGCGGTGCGGACAATGTAATACGAAGAGATTAGTGTGAAGTTGTGAAGCCTCTATACGCAGTATTTGGTCAGAAGTTAAAGTTGAGGCTGAGGTTGAGGTTTAATCAGTTGATCGCACAAAACTAAATTGATACGCGACCTTCTGGTGGAATGGACTGAATAGCACTTTGAATGATCGGATCATCGGGGAATATTGAGATGCGTAAGGACGGAGTTGAAAATCACCTGACCAAGTGTGGGTACTTAACAGAAAACGATCGGATTATCCTGAATACCGAAGCTTCACAGTGGGGTCTAAGAGCGATCGTGGTGCAGGAAGAAGAACAGAGTGAAAGACATCGTATCATTGCCTGTGCACTGAAAAGTTTGACACCAGCAGAGTGTGGATAACCGTAGTTATATCGTGAGCGTTTGGCGATTATTTTGGTTGATTGAAAAGGCGCTTTAGGTTGCGGTTCGATAACGAGACACTCATGTTCATGACAAAGATTGCAAACCGTAAGGACGTTGAGAACGAAGAATCTTATCTCGGGCTGAAGGCTGGATGCTACGATTGAACCATTTCACTCGCGATTTCGATCACGTGGCCGGAAAGGACAACATTGCCGATACTGCATCGGAAATCGGTACCAAGCAGGATAGCCCACAGTTCGGTATGGCAAGGAAGACGCACGAAATGTTTTCAGTGACGGCGAGTGTCATCAACGATCTGATATTGGCATTGACAAATACTAAGTTTAGAAAGAGTTACTCAAGGATGATAAATTGCAAACTGTTGCTTGACAAACTTGAGTGTCTCGATGAGAAGGAGAGGCGGCCTGCACAAAATTTCGAAACATCAAACATACCAGGGCGATTTCAATTTGCAAGTCCGAACCCTTCGATTAGCTCTCCGTAGCCTTCCCGGTATGTCAGCTATGAAGAATTCTCCTAGGCATGGTCGATGGTGGCCTGGTGTGGTCAGCGAGACGGAGGAGTTTGTTAGGGGAATACGGTTGATACATAGCACGGTGTTGAACCCCACGGAAAACGAGCTTGTGGAGAGAAGTATGCACGGCCTGAACGTCGGTTACCATTCTAGTTTTGCGTACAACTCTTAATCTCACCTCGTGACGAAGATCCAGCCGACAAAGTTGATGTTTGGCGAAGAGCTCGACTCCGAGTTTCTGAAGAAGTATGTGGAACGCAAATCAAAACAATTCGGCGCACAAGGCACCACTGGCGGAGGAAGTTCCTGAATCAACGCAACAATCTGGCAGCCATTTTGACGCAACACACGAACCTTCAATAAAGGAACCCTGCTTGTCTGGGCATTACCGGATGACGGAGAACCTATCGTAGAACCGTAATTAGATATCAGTTCATAATAGGCAAGAAATCTAATAGAGAAGATGTAATTAAAACTAGTCCAAAATTGTCAGCAGTGGATTGTAAAAAAAATATCATACCAACACATTTAGTGAAAGATTCAAAGATTTACGCTATACTAGTATAACTTTTTAGCGGCGGTACGGATCCAATATTACGATGAAATACTCGATTAAACCCAAAACAGAAACATGCCTTTGTGCTGAAATAACCAACCAAAGCTTCCAACAAAACCTATTCTACCATTCAATTCGCGTACACATTTTCTAACCTCAAACCGCGCGCTCACATATACTCATAATGCAATCTGTTATCGCGCACGCTGACCCCACCGTATTTCCGTGTATTTATTTCGTGGTTAAAATTTCAATATTTGATATATTCAATCCCCACCCAAACGACGGTCAGCCGCCACCGTGTGACACGGTAGCGGAGGGACGAAACACAAACGCAAATTATTTGCTATTTATTTTAGTGATTTGCCCGCCAGTGGAGGAACTGTTTCAATCACGGAGGGGCAGAGCTCCAGTGTGATGTTTTTATTAGTGGCGCAACCAACAACGCGCCGCGCCGCGTTTGCTGTCAAAGCGGCGTTTCAAAACAAGTGACACTTGCTGAAAATTGAACTGTTTGTTTCGCTATTTGGCGGGAATAAATTAGAAACGAGCAAATAATTGGCGTTTGTTCGAAATTCAACATGCATAATGAGGTCGCGCTGTGTTCTTTGCCCCATAGTGTGCATGTGTGTGAGTTCAAATTAGAGCCACTTTGTAAATGGATCAAATTTGCGAAGCAATTTTGTAATTTTAAATGGAATAGTAATGTTTCGCGCAGTTTCGGTGCAGTAAAAAGTGCTCCATCAATTTGAAATATTGGTTTTACTTTTTACCCGAAACCAACAAGCTTTGACCAGTTTACGTAATGGATTAGCGGTTCACTCTCGACATAACTGTCAGCGGAAAAAAAACATCCCCAAGTTGGACGGGATTAGGTCAGTCGAATCTGAACTAAACAAACTATCAAGAACCCTTTTCGTGTGGATCATTAACTACAGGATCAGGAATGAGGGGAGCAACATTTCCAACATCATTCCGAAACATCTTTCGTGGCTCTGTAATGCTTTTGAAAACGGGAAATCTCACACATGCTATCTTTTTCCCGCTCATACGCGGTGGTGTCCAACCATACCGTACCACACGAAAGATAGCGCAGCATTTAGTTTCGTTTCCGGCCAAATTAATCCACATTTCTTTTTTTTTTTAAGTTCTTTGTTCCACTCCGTTCAGCTTTTAGCAGTGGACACTGCGGGGAAACTGCCACTGACGCTTCATGATTACGATTCCGGATTATGTTTCGGTGACAGCCGGTGATCCAAACTGACTAAAAGGAACTTTTATACAACGTTTCCGGCTGTTTGGAAAGCGATGGGTCTCGAGTGCCGGGCGAAAGTTGGAGGATCAAGAATTACTCTGTAGCAGTTTAATGTTTTTCACTCTTTTTTTTTTGTCTCAGTAAAGCACGTTGAGACCAAATATAAATTCATTTCTGCTTTGCAGAAATTGTAGCTTTTCAGATTTGTTTCTTCCTTCCAGTGTTTAACGTAGGCTATGTTTAACAAGAATGTATTGGTTGTAAAATGAATATATCGAATGAGAACATCTAACCAAAAATGATAAACTTCGAACGCTTATAACTCGACAATTTTTCGGTAGATCACAGATATTTTTATATTTCAATATTTTCATGCATCAATTACAATAAAGAAAATATGAATAGCATGTAAAAAATTCTCCAACCCCTACTTTTGTATTGCACATCCTTCCGTTTTTGGTTTAAAAACTGAGAAAATTATTGGTCTATTTGTTTCTGTTTCATATATTTTTTTATTAGTACCGTAAACCGGAAGCAAATTGATCACTGTTTTCAGAAAAATGTGAATATTTCCGATTGCTTTAGTTAGATTTATACCCAATTATTTTAAAGTTTTGTTCAAAAAAATCCTTAAGCGTTAATTTGGAAAAAAATTTACAGAAAATTTCAAATTGTAGCTTCGGGGTGAAATTGATCTATCTGTTTTTCAGGATTTTCTAGCGTCATATGCACAAAAATGTATAGAAAACCAATTATTTCTCCAATAAATGTATAATTTCCTAATTTTCTCCACTAAATGATAATTCAAGGGTTTGAGGATACAAAAACCTGATTGAATCCACCTAAAGGTGTGGTCATGTCTTTCCATATCTCGATTTAAACAATTATCTGCAGGTCATCCGGAGACCATTCAGGTTATCCTAATGTAGCCAAAAACCCTTTAAAATGCTCACTTATGAGCTAGTTTTGACAAACCAAGACGTTCGCCCCGGTGATCAATTTGCCCCCGGATGACGGTACTTATCGTTTTCTAATCAAATGTGCTTGAAATTATCCTTACTAAAAACGAAACCAAAACATACAAAATAAAGTACCAGGGTCTGAGCCCAGAGGCACGGACATAAGTTTGACGTAGAACTGTGATTGTTCGGAACAATTGTTTTTTAATGTAATTGTTTTTATTGTTCAGAGATCTGCTTTTTTTATCCCATTTATTTATTTAAGGCTCATTAACAATCTAGCTGTAACAGAGGCGATTTTTAATCGTGTACATGTCACATGGTTATCATATCTATAATTAGCACATTACACAGTTGCCATTCGCCAGTATTCCTTCTATACCATTACATATGGTACATTCACACAGTAGCCATTTAGGCGTAAGAGTATTCTTTCTGCTCTTCCATTATCCAGTTGGACTACCGGACAGCGGAGACAGTTGATTGATCATTGTTGAGTTATTTATAGAACAGCAGCCCGATGTGTCTTGCAGAGCAGAGCAGTTGTATGGATGAATCGATCTTATTTCGACCGTGGATCGATCTCCATCGCTGATGATTGTTGCGTGGACGTAGCTATTCTGTAACAACACAAAGATGGTCAATGAGGGCCCTGAGTTTTGAACTCACGATCGATCGCTTACTAAGCGAACGCGCAACCAATGTGGCTACGAAGGCCCCCAGAGATCTGCTGTTTTGACTCTTTTGAAACTCCAAATGGTGACTGCGAAAAGAGCCGTTTGTTATATGTGCTCATTTATCATATTTTGAAAATCAAGCGTACAGAAGGAACGGATCGCAACCCCTTATAGCACTAAACTTCATGTTCGTTTTCCATGAAAATCCATCATGGAAATGTCACTTAGTCCGGTCTGACTTAACAACGACCAGATTTGGAGCAGTAAACAAAAAAATATGTCTTCATTGATTACATTGAATATGAAGTTCCAGTGGAAGAAACAAAAAATGTCGAAAATAGGATTTAGTGATATTTTGAGACAAAATACACATCAAATCATAAAGCTGCTTTATGTGTAATAGATAGATATGGTATTGTTATTTTTTTCCATCGTCTTATTCTTATTATTTGTCTTATTCTTAGTCATGGGTGGTAGCTTTTTCGGTTTTCCATGGAATTGCAGCCATCTTACTAACCCACTCCACCATCTACATCACCCTTAAGGGGGGACCCCTGTCTGGAAGGTCGAAAAATGATGAATCTTCGTGATTTTTTTTCGGATGTTAGGAATAAAGTGAAGTGTTCGGGTATTTTGGTTATTGTTGAAGGTATATTTGAAGATGTTTTTTCCATTTTTTGAGTGCACGAATAATGATTATTACGCTGTTTAGAGCTGGATGCGTAGATGTTGTCTGAAAAAGATACCTTACTGGTGGTATCGGTTCTGAAGAAACGGGGGGTCGTAGAACGAATTCCAATGAATATTTTGAATCCTTAGGACAATACCTAAAGTGTTACATAGAGGTTTTTTAAAATTCGAAAAATTTCCAAAATGGCGGCCATTTTTGTTAAAAATACGTCATTTTTCATCAAAAATCGCTGTTTAAAAATTCATAAAAAATCGAAAAAATGAAATATCAAAAAACGGCTATGTAACACTTTAGATAATTCATTTCTACATTTTTAGATGCCAATTTCAGCCAAATCGGTCGAGTAGATCCTGAGATATCGATACCACCAGTTGAAAAAACATGGTTTCGAGAAAAACGCGTTTAAAGTTTTTTTTCAAGTTTTCGGTCAGCAATGCGTTGCAATAAATGAAGTAGATTATATTGAAATGAGTTTCTTTTTTTCTTTAAGTAGCTGAATACCTGTCCGTTACAAATTTATGAAAAAAAAACAAAATGGCGGATGCAAAATGGCGAATGAAAAATGGCGGATCAGAAACGGAAAACATATGTTTGAGGAATATTAATGTATTTGTAACACAAAATAATACACTTTTAGAAATGATCAACTTTTAGTTAGCTATTCCGGCTCCATACACTTCGCCTTCGGCCTCCGGGAAGCTGTCCGCAGCACTTTTTCGAGCAATCTTACTGCTCTCGTATTTCTTCACTTCTGCCTTGGAAATTCTTTTTTTGTTCAGTTGCAAATATAACGCATGGCAGCTCGGTCCAATCAGCATTCCCATTAATTTCATCATTTTCAAAACAGAAATATAGCCATCGTTAAACAAACTAACTGCTGTATAACTAGCGAAGTCAACAGTGTGTTTGCCACTATGCTTGGATTTTGGAGCGATTGACCAAATAACTGAATTGAGGCTTTCATTATTGTTCTGCGTAAACCCCCCTTCGCATCGTTGCAATAAATTGTCTGCCGAAAGGTCCTCATAGACTGGTCGAATTGCGTCCTGCACATCTTTCGGCAAAGGTTCGTGGTGATCATAATCCTTCAATGTGTTCAATTCGTTTGCTTTCAGATATGAGCACCAGGCACTATCACATAAGTCATGTTGTGGATGCCTGTTGTTCGAAACTTTGTGAAGAAATGTCGCCCAAATCGCCTTCTTCATCTCCTCTTTACTGTCAGAATTGCGTCGAATTGCTAGACCGTAGTAAACTGTCAATTCATTGATTAGTTTATCGGTCAGCTTTCCTCTTCCTCCCAGGCCTTTGTTGTTCTTTTTAACACTTCGCAGTCGAGTTCCCATTCGCTTCTGTACATGTCCTATGCATTCCTTCTTTACAATGTTGACGCCTTTATACGGATTGCTGTCGACAATTCCCTTGTAAGTCTTGCTGTCACCATCACCAACGTAATTAGTATATCGAACGGAGTGCTTTTCCTCGGAGCGCAGAAACATCTCCCGAATCGCGTCAACTTCCATTCTTCCAGCTGATCCCTCGTGGTTGTTGCTGCAGTGGTTCGCGTGATCTTCTAACCACGAATCGTATTCCGGGCTTCCCATCAATTTCTTCCAGGTCTCGCATTCTTTACAGTACGATGATTTTACATTTATATCAACCACTTTTCCACTGTTATACCCAATCAAGGACGACACTCCAAATAGTGAAGAATACCCACGTTTCTTCCAAGTGCCGTCTCCAGAAACCGTGATGTCTCTGCTTCCTCCACTCATTTTTGTTTCATCAGCGACTGCATTTTCCATAGAACTTTCACCGATAACTTCTGCTGCTTTGAAAATGTAGGAACTGATATTGTCGTACGTGCTCTCCGCGACTTGCTTTGGGAGATCCATTAGTCCACAAAACTTTTCCAGCGCAGCATAGCCAAGTCCCAGTAACTTAAATACGAAGGTGATTCGGCGGTTGATTTCATATGCTTTTCCACGGATTAAAGGACTCGAAAAAACATATGTTGGTTTACAAGACGGACAGTTGATCACCAGTTTAAATCCAAGTCCGCGGCAACTTTCCTCGGAAAATGTTACATTTCCATCACATTTTTTACATTTCGTAACTTTCGAAACGACAGAAAAAACTGTCAAAAAATTGATTATGCGATACCCGAAAGAATCATTCACAGCAATGTCAGACAACTTTGGTGCTTTTAGCTTCTTCGCCGATCGACTTGTATTCTCGATTCTTCCTCCATATCTGTTTATTGGATAATTTTTTCGCTTTAAGGATACACGGTGTGGTCTCGCAATTCTTGAGCCTTTCGTATCGCGATACACACTTTTCGGACTCATGTTTAGGCAAAATTTGTAAAACTGTCTATTTTTATACCTGTCAAACACAAGCGAGTGAACAACTGAACAACAACAAACAGCATAACCAACACCAATTTAGAAAGCTCCCTACACAAATACAAATACAATTCCAACAAAATAAATATATGTATGTACAGAAAAAACTAAAATTACCATCTTTCACTAATCGGCAAAACAGCTGATACTTCACCCTTCTACATCCTCCATTATTTATAACTGTGTATGTGTGTTTCTGTATGTGTATGTGTATGTGTATAAGTCTGCATGTGTATGTGTATGTGTGTATTTGTATGTGTGTGTATGTTTGTGTATGTGTGCGTATGTATGTATGTGTTCGAGAGAGTATGAGAGCAACCAAAAAGCTAGCAAAACGGCTACTGCTACTTTTCTTGAGGTCACCTCATACTTTTGGCTGTAATTTTCCAACGAAATCAAATATCGAAAAATCCTTTTAGGACAACATTTCTGAGGGCATAAGCTTCCCAAAAATGCAAAAAAAGAAAATTCGATTTTTTCGATTTTCCAGACCGGGGTCCCCCCTTAAGGCTGATTTAGACGATGCCAGTCAGCGCTCTAGTTGAAGTATCCAGTGAACAGAATAGAATGGAGAAATGTTGTATTTTCTGGCGAAAAAAGTTCAATTTGGATGGTCCGGACTGTGCAATTGGTACAATTTAAGTCAACGGCATGTCGTGAGATCGAAGCGAAACTTTGGGGGCGAAAGTTTAACAGTGTGGGGAGCCGTTTCCTATCACAGCAAGCTTCTCATTTTTTTCCTTTCGCCCCCGAATGAACTCCGAAAAGTATCTTCAATTACTGGAGGACGTTTTGATTGGCCATATTGAGAATAACGCTACCGAGGATGTGGTTTTTTCAGCAGGATTATGCATAGATCCACGTTTCCAAGCAATCGAAGGCATGGTTTGCCGAGAAGGACATTCCGCTTCTTGAATGACCTGCTGGCAGTCGATTGCAATCCCATAGAGAACCTATGTAGAATCTTGGCCGAGATGGTCTATGCAAACGGATGACAATTTGACAACATTCCAGTCTCAAGGCAGTAATTCAGGAATGTTGGGCTGTAATCAATATGGCAACACTTTAAAAGCTGTCTAACTCGATGCCAAACCGAGCTTTCAAAGTGATCCGAAATGGAGGTGGACATACTAAAAATTAGCTACCGATTGGACCCGAAATTTGCCGCACAAATTTTCTTTTATTGAAATTTTAGGATGCGGCTAAACGAATGTCCACCCCGATTCCACATATTTGAATTACTTATAAAACAAAAAGTGAATTTATACTTTTTTTAGAATGAATTCGATGAAAATAAACAATAATCGTTTTTTGTGAGCAAAACTGTACAAAGAATTGACTTATTTTTAAAAATTTTGAGCAAAAATAAGGTTCGGCTGTATCACAGATTTAACCCACTTTTAGTTTTTATATTTTTTCTTTAAAGCTGACTTTTTTCACATAAAAACAGAGAGATATTTTATTCGTTTTGGAAATTAAATTTTGGAAAATCATAACTCGAAAAGGGAAAAAACACCTCTCTGATTTTTGGATATGTTATGTGAAAAATGCTCAGTTTTCAAGAAGTAATATAAAAAAGATAGCGCCCTTGTGAAATATTAAAAAACAAATACAATAAATAACTACGATAACAAAATCCTTTTTTTTTCGCATTCATGACATTTTTTCAATGAATACTTTTTTCGCAAGTTTGACATTTTCTCAATGAATATCTCATTGGCAATTTAATATATCGATCATCTAAAGCGGCCCAGTGGTTCAATAGATATGATTTTTTTAAAAAAGTCATTTTTAGAAAAAAGGCGGGTGGGTAATGTCGGGGACATAACCGGAGAGACGTAGGACTACACCAAGGGGTGTCCATTATTCGTGGGTTATATCTATAATATAACCGTAAGTTTGACGTGGGACTACCTAAGCTTAGCAATCATTTCAGTGAGCAGAAGATATGAAGGCATATCCTTCAATGCAATCTTGAATAACCGAGCCAAAGCGTTATGTTCGTACCCGTTCTTGTAATCCGTGTTAGGAAAACACATTTCGGAGTGCAAAAAAAACATGCGGGTGCAGAAGTACCTCCGGCTCGCATGAATCAACAACTTCAACTTCTACTTTTTATACTATAGAGGATTTAAACCTGAATGTTCATTCGCTCTAGAGGCGATTGTACGATTTTCCCAGGTGGGTTATTTTCCCTAAGTTTAGGAGACCGTGTTAAGGAAACATATTCTAGTTTGCACAAAGGCAACCGAGAACAAAAGTACTCGCAGTTTGCATTTATTTGCAGAGCCGATTTCCCCAGACATCTTGGTTTTGAAGTCTGTGTTAGGCAAACACATTTCAGTCGGAACAAAAATACCCCCGACTTGTATGAATTTGCAATGTCAATTTCCTCAGACACCTTGGTTCTGATGTCTGTGTTGGGGAAACACATTTCATTCGAAACAAAAATACCCCCGATCTGCATGAATTTGCAATGTCAATTTTCCTACGCTCCATGGATTTGAAGTCTGTGTTAGGGAAACACATATCAGCCGGAACAAAAAATACCCCTGACTTTCATGTATTTGCAATGCCGATTTCTCCAAGGCTGCTCGGTTTTGATGGCTGTGTTAGGGAAACCGCAAATCGGGCCAATCATACCGAGGCAGTTAGGGCGTTTAGATAACGCTTAACATTTCACAGTTTTTCAATTGTTTATCTAATGAAAAATAACATTTTATTAGTTGCGATAGAAGCGTAGAAATATTCCCTATCAATTGATGCAAACATCTGTCCGATCCAGTAAGAAATGTTCCAGGTATTCGGAATCTTTCATTTTTTCCTGCATGTTCTGTGTTTAGGTTTTCATTTTACCTCCCATATACTCCGGTTAGATTTAGTCCCACGTCAAAAAAAAAGGGGAAACAATAATTTTCGGACCACCCTAATGAAAAAATAAAATATTACGGGTTTTATATTTTACAATAACGAACAAAACTACCAATTTTAACGAAAATTTGAGAACCACAATATCGGATTGGCATGGAATGGCTGTACTTCAATTATAATTTTAAAAAATTTGACAAAAAACGCATAAATGTATCCCATTTCGTACGGTATATGCGAGTGACCACATTACCTCCACCCCAAATACTATTTCAATTTTTTATAGTAAATGTCGTTTGCTATCTTGAACAACAATAAGTTGAACTACAACATTCTTCGGAAAACGAAGATTAAAGCGGTATGTGGACGCAGGAAATGGGCATATTTCCCCCAAGAAAGAATCGGAACAAAAAATGAAACCCAGCTCCCGCAAAAAAATAGTCCTTCAGAAACAAGCGTCGGATGAGCGACCGGCAAAACATCCTTTGGGGTAACAGATGCAAACAACTTTGCTTACGAATGTTTATTTCCGTTTTTTTAATGCAACTCCCATCATCTCATGCACATGTGTGTGTGTGCGAGTGTCCGTGTGCCTAAGGTTGCTGGTAAATCTGAAACTCATTTTAGTTCCAATTTAAGTACGAAGAGAAAAAAAAATTATGATATACCTCCTCTGGGGAACATATTTATTTTCCACAAAAAAAAAGGGCAACGGAGGGAGAGGGAGAGAAAGGGTTGCTTAGCCAAGTGTGTCAAATTTGCATAGCATTAATTAAAATTAAAAATCCAATAAAACTTTTCCCAAACGATGCCCACTAACGAGAATGTGGTTTGCTAGTGGGAATTGACTCAGTGTGGGGGGGAGGCCAACAACAACCGAAAAAAGAGGGGAAGGGCTATTTATTTGTCAACACTTGGGACTGTTGAGAAATTCTGCCGTGGGATTTTCCTTCAGTTGCAACTTTCTATCCGAATACTACCAGTGCGCAATTTGGTCATTCGATATCCCATTCGGGGCGGCAGGGGATGCAGAATGGGATGCTGCACATAGTTTGTTGCAGTCCATTTTGTTCGGAACAGATGGACAAATGTTTTGAACAACTTCGTGGAGTTTGTGTTTCTGCTTTTGAATATTGATTTACCACGAGTATTCGGTGTAAACCATAGTCTCTGACAGATGTTTAATTAACACTTACTGCTGCGAACAATCAATTATAGTTGGAATCATGTTCAACAAAAGCTGGTAAAAATAACCACCCATCCCTTCCGCCGTTGTTTCCGGAACACACAGAGCTAGATGGCACCAACATTTCAGCGGAACCAAACACAGCATTTCAAATATCGCAAACAGCATCCAGAGGTCCTGTCCTGCTGTTGATAAAATATGTGAACGTGAAACGAAAAGGACAAGAAATTAAATGCCGTTTCGGCTTGTGCTCTAAATTTTTGCTTCATTAACGAATGGATGGGTGGTTTCGGGCTCAGGATTCCTTCTCTTCGCACAAAGGTCGCCATGGCGTTGGGATGATTTGCACACAGCTTGGCCGAGCTGGTTATGGCGAATCGTTAATTACTGCTGCTGGTGGTCGCATTATTAGCTCGTGGAAATGGAAAATATGCACGCGTGCAGGTGCTCTGCTCCGAAGCATTAACCTCATTCAAGCTGTGTTTACTTTATGCGCATTTGGCCAAACAGCTGGTGGGATCCGATTTTAATGGAATTCCAGCATCATAAATACAAACACAGATTTTCGATGAAACGCCGGAGCCTTATGATGGCGTTTTTAATCGATGGGCCAATGCAATTAAACACAAAAATCGGCACGTCGTTCCGTTACATGGATTTGCGGGACGGGAGGATCACATCCCCGGCCAATGGCCCGAGGGTATCAGAATTACAGTCCGCTCATGTCAGCACGTACCGAGAGGTTGGGCAAAATAATAATAAAAAAGCAGTTTCGGATGATGCTCAATAGGCACAAATGATTGCTCCAATCGGCAATATATTGCTTTCAAGCTTTACAAAGTGGATTTATTTTTTTTGGAAATGAAAAGATAAAAAATATTAAATTTAAGTATACAAATGAAACACGATTGCAGCATTCCATCACACTCCACATGAATCATACAATTCTGTTTCCGATGAAGCGAATGCATCAGTTCCCAGTAATCGACCCAATCAACTAATTGGAAATGGTTGGTTTGTGGGATGAGTTGTTATCGGTTAAGTTTGACCGATTGATAGAACTTTTGAAACTACCGTAAAATGAAGCCGAGAGTAACTTATACCGTTTCTTGTTTTTGTTTACATACACACAAAAAGCGTTGTTACACGTCCGTATATTACTGGAACTTTGGATAAATCCAAATCGAATGGAATTCATACAAACATTTTTAAAATATCTTTTTTCCAAACAGCTGCAATACTGAACAAATAAAACGAGCAATTACATGTTTTTATTTTGCAATGAAAAACTTCATTGTCAACTTACTAGTTGCATCCCGTATCATTCAATTGTATCATTGCGAGACCAAAAAGTAATATCACAACTTTCAATCATTCTACGTCTATATTACGGGATTGATACAATAAAATGTAAATTATTCATTCAAATTTATGTTGTCGCCCTGCAAGTTGAGAACCTTTGAACTAACAAGTTCATGCCGTGAAAGAATCCGATCATCGAAATTTTTTTTGAAGAACATTGTCGAAAAATGGGTCTACGGATGGTTCTCGTCAAAAGGGTTTTTGGCCTTAGAAGTGGGCGAAATTTGAATACAAATATTTTGGGACTCTCCAGAAAACTGTGTTTTATTCTTCGAAAAAACCGGACAAATTCAATTCGCACACCTTGTATTGATATATTCATATTTGGCAAAATGCCGCTCTGCAAGTGCAAGCCCAATTTAAGCAAAATAGTGACAATCTGACGGGGTCTGGATCGCTTTCAAACGATGGTCAATTGACATTCGGGTTGGGTCGGGTTTGGACGGGTCTGCATCCAATAACTCCTGCAATTTCTCATCTTTTGTTTCCGTGTGGTCATTATACTTTCAGAATGAAATCACCACTTTTGAATTGCCGAAACCATCTCTCACATGGTTTCACTGCTGGAGCACCATGAGCATCCACAAGCAAACGCAAGCGATTTGTCTCGACTGCTCTTTGGTTCAAATACAAAACAAAAGTAACAAATGCCATAAATGTTCCTTATTCGGTACGAAACTCGACATCTCTCCAATTAATGAATGGATTTTGATTCCAAATACAAATGTTAAGAGAAAATATCCTCACCTATGTTTTGGTCGGAGACATACACAAAGGGAAATAAAAATAGCACCACCTTGAAAAAAAAAATCACTTTGATACATTTGACAGTTTTTTATTTTGATTTTTACAACAATTGAATTGGAGTCAAGGTGTGCTCACGTGAGTGTCAAATAGATATTTTCCCTTGCGATTCAGTCAGTTTGGGTCGATCAAAAGCATCTTACGTTCGAAGGTAGCTGTTGTGTTTTAGTTACCTGAAAAGTGGTGACAAACTTAACCGCATCGAACAACGTGGAAAGAAAAGCAAGCTCTTCCCAAAAGATTAAACGGACAATAGAATAGTAGAATTGCTGTGAAACAGAAAAGAACAGCATCTCATAATCGTGCAGAACTGGAACATCCAGTCACTACACGTCGCGTGCAACTCAACGACTTGAAAACCCAAAGTGGACGGAACGACATTAGCAGGATCGCTTCAAATTTACAGAGAAGTAAAGGGTGTGTCATATCAAATTGCATCACGGAAAAAACGCTGTAGAAATTTAATTTTTAGGAATTATATCTTCAGCTTTCGCTTATAATCAGATAAGAGTGTATAGATCACGTTGGCCATGCTTCACTGTCAATTTTTCGTAAATTTGGAAAAATGTCGTCGAACGAAAAAGAGCGTCGTGAATTAATCCTGTGCACTCATTTCGAGAATCCGGAGTTGTCACATCGGGACATCGGTAAGATGCTGGGAATCGTCCAATCCACGGTCAGCAGAGTACTAAAACGATACTTCGAGAACCTAACCATCGACCGGAAGGTGAAGAATGGCAAAAATGGATGCTCCGTCAGTGAAAAAGATCACAAGCGCGTAGTTACGTAGTTTAGACGTGATCCGAGAAGTTCGGTCCGGGATGTCGCCATTAAGCTGAATTTGTCAAGTTCATTCGTCCAGCGGACCAAGCAGAGGGAGGGCCTGCGTACATACAAGGTTCAGAAGGCTCCTAACCGCGACGAAAGGCAAAACATGGTGGGGAAGACGCGAGTCCGGAAGCTGTACACCGAAATGCTGACGAAGCCGCATTGCCTGGTAATGGACGACGAAACCTACGTCAAAGCGGACTTTCGTCAGCTACCGGGCCTGTTGTTCTTCTCCGCAGAGGACAAATTCAGCGTTCCGGAGGAGATTCGCAAGCAGAAACTATCCAAGTTTGCCAAAAAGTACATGGTGTGGCAAGCGATCTGCTCTTGCGGAAAGCGGAGCGCCCCCTTCGTGATGACCGGCACGGTAAACGGGCAGGTTTACCTTAAGGAGTGCCTACAGAAGCGCTTACTACCTCTATTGAAGCAGCACGAGGGCCCGACCATCTTCTGGCCGGATCTCGCTTCGTGCCACTATTTAAAGGACGTGTTGGAGTGGTACGAAGCCAACGGGGTTACTTTGGCACGAAGCCAAAGGAAATGAACCCGCCCAACGCGCCGGAGCTTCGCCCAATAGAGAAATATTGGGCGATTATGAAGCAGTCCCTCCGGAAGAACCCAAAAGTTGTCAAATCGGAGGCGGACTTCAAGAGAAAATGGATTTCTGTTAAAAAAAACTACAACCTGACGTTGTACAGAACCTTATGGACGGGGTAAAGAGGAAGGTGCGAGCATACGGGCTTGGGCTCGAAGTATGAATAAAAAGAAAATGCCAAAAGTTGTTTAATAGTTTTTATTTTACTGTCTAAAATTTTCAAAAGAATCGGTCTACTGGGCGAATTTCTACAGCGTTTTTTCCGTGATGCAATTTGATGTGACACACCCTTTACATTTCCTGGACCGATGAATGAGAGAAGGTCATCTTTCGGATTAAACAAGTCCAGGCGACTGGCAGTATTGCTGGCACGATTTGCGCAATGATCCGGAAGTTGCGATGAAGATGCGAAGTTGCATCCGTTGGCGTGGATTACAACCCAAATGAAATCGGAGGACTACGTAGATATGCTGGAGATAAGTTTGATTGATCATGGTTAGTCATTGATGGGTCCAGACTTTGTTTATTCAGCTGCAATCATAATGCTACGATCCACAACCCAAAACTGACAAAACAGTGGTTCGCTGATAAAAATATAGTTTCTATGGTGGCCAACCTGTTCACCGGATTGAGAACCTTTGGTATATACCTGCACTTAATGTTTACGAAAACGGCAAGTGGTTTGACAACGTAAACCAGCTCAAATGTCGAATTCGTAAGTGCTGAAAGAAGATATCACAGGAAACCCTTGAAACACTGATTTTGTCCATGAAATCGCATCTAACTGAAGTCATTCGTAAGAACGACTCATATACACATTATTAATCATTTCTACATTATGAGTTTTGGGAAACAAAGCTTTATTTCAGAGAAATCGAATCCAAGCTGTATCAGTATTAGAACACTGACTTAAAAACCTAAAGCTTTACGCTTCGTGGTGCTTTGTCAAACTAGCGAAGATGTTTTGGTCTTTGTTTTTAAATGAATAAAATATAATATATATAATATATCTTTTTACAAAATACAAATAACAGATTATACATACAATTCAATGCGAAAAACTTCATTAGGGCTATTGTCCCAAAAATCACCGTTTTCAAGATACAGGGTTTTCCAACTTTAAATTCCGAAAGTAAATTGAAATAAAACACACTTAGATTTCGAATTTAGATGAAACTTTTATTTCAAATTAATGTTTGGTTTATGCCATTATGTGTGAAATACAACATCATTCAAATGTCCACCTAGGGCTTCCTCGCACACCTTGATCCGGAACAGGTAATTATCGATGACTTTTCGGCACATATGGGGCGGTATCTCGGTCATAACTTCACGATTGTTGTCTTTCAAATGTTCAAGAGTTTGCGGAGAGTTGGCATAGACACGGTCTTTCGCATAACCCCACAAAAAAGTCTAGCGGGTTCAAATCGCATGATCTGGACGGCCAATTGGCATCACCAAAACGCGAAATTATGCGTCCCTCAAATTTCG